>NW_008673522.1:0-17319 GCF_000695815.1 Acanthisitta chloris | reverse complement strand
TGTAAGCAGCTGCGTGGTTCTTGGCTCTCTTGCTGAAAGCAAGAGGGCTTAATTCCACATTTTGCCAGACACCTGCATTGTGTCTCTGATCATATATCAATTTTTCTTTGCCTCTGTTTACCTTTTCATTCATTCTCTTGGCTTTAAACTGGACTCAAAGTGCTGGAAGAGTAATGAATGTCTTCAATACCAAACTGAGAAACGCAGGGAGGAGGGTAAATGGGAAATTACTCTGGAGTATGAATAAATTTCTTATATTATTTATTTTTATTACCTTTTTTCCCCCTAACCAATACAAAAAGCCAGGAAGAAAAATCATCTCATATGAAAAATTTGACTCAGCATAAGACATTTTGTTGAAGTGCTGTAAGAAAAACATAGGAATTGAGCAGCAGCCTTGCAGCTGACATTATCCCCCATATACTGCAAGCACTCACACGGAGCACCAGGTCCAAGCCCCTCTTCTGCCTGAGGACACCACTGGCATCTCACATGTGCACATACCCCACCACACTGCAGAACTCTGCTTCTCACCAGTAAAGAATTACATCATAGACCTAGGATTGCTCCAGGTACAAGGGCTTTGGGGACTGAGTACCTAGCCCCACCAGTTTCCAACCACCGTGGCAAAATTTTATACCACCAGTCATGGCCCTGAATCAGAGGAGAGTTACAAATGGGTCTCCTACCTTGCAGGTGGCCATCTTACCCCATTACCACAGGCTGCAGGGTTTTCCAAGGTGGCTGCCTCTGTGGTTGCCTCCACCCTTGATGACTTTTGAATGTCACTTGGACTGAAAGGCATCCAGCGTTCAGTCTCTGCTTTGCTATATTTAGAAAATGGAAAGACAATTCTCGTTGCAGTCTCACTACATGCCTGGCAATTGGGGTGCTTCCTAAGAAAGTGTGGGACAAGACAGAATTCATACAGATTTCACAGATATTAGGTAAAGAATTTTCAAATAGTGAAGATATAGCTGCACAGGGACAATCAGGTACTGAACTTCCTGAATGCACACTCTATGCTGTAGAGTAAATACAAGAGTAGAGACAAGCATTTAGCTCAAGTGCTGATGACATGGGAAAAAGCATCCTGCAACTCTGTTGCCTGCCAATCCCCATTGCTGACTGTTTGGAAACAAACCTGTACCCATAACCAAGAGCTTGCATGCCCTCAGGCTGCCTTTGCACCTCTGTGCTCCCGTTCCACTGTAGTACTGAAAACTAGTACCCCACAGTAAAATGTCCACTGGAAAAAATAACTACAAATGAACAGGTAACATGGGCAAAGGTGTATTTACAGAACAGTGTTTCTGACTCACTAATGTAACTCAGAATTTACTTCCAAGTCTGGCATAGCACCTCCTTAAAATGTGATAATAAGCAAATGAATTTTATGACTTTTGTGCAAGACATTCCACAGCAGCCTTCACCAAAGTATGTGTTTTGAGTGACTGAATGGGACAAAGTAAATAAGCTAAAGGCCAGATACCTGTAGTGACTTGCAGACATGTATGACACATTGTTCAGGACAAAACTGTGTTTTATTCACACACTCAATTCATGCAATGCTGATATTTCTTCATGTGCTCACTGCCTGAGCAAGTGATAATGGTGACAATCCTGGTATTGAAGAGGACATGTTAATGCGGTGAGCTTAACTTCCTCAGTCTCCAATTACAAGTAACTTGCATGATCATCCTCTCTTGCAGCATGGCAGATCTCTCTGGAAACAAAGGGAGAGGCAAAGGTTTTTTATGAAGGGTCTTATTTTTTCTCCCAACATTATTACTGCTCCAATACAGAAATCTCAGAAATGCAAAGTCTGCAGTCTATTCTTTAAGACTCAGCAGATGTCTTTAAAACACTTAGTCTATTAAAGCTTATAAAGCATGATTAATGACCTGAGAGCTGCTGATCTGAGGTGAAAGACTCAGCAGAATTTGTCCAATAGCTTTTGCAGATTTATGTACTCTACATTAGAAACCAGAACCATCAGTGTAATTATTTCACAAAAGCTCAGATGCAATGCTCAAAATCCCTCTCCAAAGCACTAAAAAGCAACTCAACAAGCAAAGGTGAAGTGCTCCACAGCTTTAGACTCCTAGCTTCTGTTTGGTCCTTCAATTTCTTTTTCTTTCCATAGAAGTGCAGTTTATTTTTACAAAACTGCGTTACCATTTTGCCCAATTTAAAGGACTTTTTATTCAGATCAAAAAGAAATTAATTTCCTCAGACTTCTCACTCTAGCCAAGGGCATGAGTCAGTGACTTTCATGATGGGCATTCCCAGTTTAAAAACCAGCACCCTGCTGTGCTAGTTTGTGTGATGAAAACATCATTTTGTTCAGCTTGCAAATAAAGTTCAGACAAAAAAACCCTCCATTTTGTATTCCTTTTTAATCTATAAGTAAAGTGGAGTCATTTAGAGATAAATACATACTTCTTACAGTAAAGTCAAGCTGAAAATAATATATATAAATGGAAATACGCAATGTTTTCTCCAGGGACCTTGAAATTTATCACAGTATCTTCTTGGATACAACCAAACTACACACAATCTTAGCACTATTGATACTTGACACTGTACTTGAACATACAGTTGGTCCTTAGCTGTCTGGCTGAGAAGACATCAGGAGCTGTGCATGAATAAGGAGAGAAATTTGTTCAAAGACTTTGTCACCCAAAAGATCTAGAAAAAGAAATATAGACAAAGGACATGAAATGGACATCTGAGGTTGTTGCTACAGTCTACAACACCAATCTCTGCTGCGCTTTCTCTAGCCCAAATCTCCAGCCTTCATAAGGTTAATGGGCAAAAAAAGTCAGCTAAATGAAAAAGAAAGTATGATAGAAGGTAAAAAATACACTTAAAAAAAGTGATCCAGAGATTTTAAAGCCAAAAACATTCAGGTTCTGTTTCAACTCAAGGCTGCATCATTGTTATTTGCCTTTTGATACACTCTATGGAACTGTGAGCTAGACTAGGTGGGACAGTATGAAAACTATGCAGTCCCTTATTAATATGAGCTGAATGTAGCAATCACCAAGTACTTGCATTTGGTTCATTGTTGTATTTTTCTCTTCTTTATATCTTTGAAAAAATTGTTGTCTTTTTATTATTTATTTTTGCTTACTCGATGAGTGATAAAAGTATTTAGAATTTTCAGTTAGAGCATTATTTTTTGTTCTCTACTTCACAAAGCAAACAGATACACAATAAGGGTTAATTCAGGTACAAGGGAAACAAAAACAACAACAACAACAAAACCACAAAAAAACCAACAACAACAAAAAACCAAACACAGAAAGAGGGAATCTTTTAATAATCTAATGATAATGCCAATATCATAGGATCACAAAATCATAAAATAATTTGGTTTCAAAGGAGCATTTAAAGGCCATCTAGTCCAGCCCCTCTGCCATGGGCAGGGACACTTTCCAATAGACCAGGTTGCTCAAAGGCCCATCCAACATGTCTTTAAACATTTCCATAACTGAGGCATCTGCAACTACTTTGGACAGCTTATTTTGGAGTCTCACTAGCCACACAGTAAAGAAAAATTTTTTTTTACATCTACTCTTTTTCAGTTAAAAAATAATGCCTCTTATCTAGTTGCTACAAGCTTTGGTAAAAGGTCTCTCTCTGTCTTTCATGTTGTATATTGAAAGGTCTCAATAAGAACTTCTAGGAGTCTTATCTTCTCAAGACTGAACAACCAAAACTCTCTCAATCCTTCCTCTTAGGAGATGTTCCAGCACTCTGACCTTTTTCATGTTCACTGTCTTGTGCTGGGGATGCCAGAGCTGAACATAGTATTCCTGATATCCATGTAACTCGAGGGGTCTGATTTTGGGCCCACCAGTTTTTCCAAATCCTACTATGCAGGACTGGTTTCAATCCATTCATCACCAGAGGGTACTGATTGTCCTTGTTGGGGCATCACACAGGCCCATTGTTCCAAACTGTCAAGGTCCCTCTGGATGTCATCCTTTCCCTCTAATATATCAACTGCAACATTCAGCTTCATGTCATACTAAAATTTGCAGAGGTTACACTCAGTCATAGAATCATAGAATCAACCGGGTTGGAAAAGACCCCTAAGATCATCAAGTCCAACTAGACCATGGCATTAAGTGCCATATTTACTCTCATCTTGAAAAACCTCCAGGGATGGTGAATCCACCACCTCCCCAGGCAGCCCATTCCAATGCTTGATTACTCTCTCCGTAAAAAATCTCTTCCTAATATCCAACCTCAACCTCCCCTGGCAGAGCTTGAGTCTGTGCCCTCTTGTCCTACTCCAGGTTGCCTGGGAGAAGAGACCAACTCCCACCTCACTACAACCTCCTTTCAGGTAGTTGTAGAGGGTGATAATGTCTCTCCTGAGCCTCCTCTTCTCCAGGCTAAACAGCCCCATCTCCCTCAGCCTCTCCTCATAGGACTTGTGCTTGAGTCCCTTCACCAGCTTCATTGCTCTTCTCTGGACCTGCTCCATCACCTCAATATTCTTCCTGAACTGAGGGGCCCAGCACTGTGCACAGTACTCAAGGTGTGGCCTCAGCAGCACTGATTACAGGGGAAGAATCACTTCTCTGGTCCTGTTGACCATGCTGTTCCTGATGCCACTGGCCTTCTTGGCCACCTGAGCACACTGCTGGCTCATGTTCAGCTTCCTGTCTACCCAAACAAACTCCCAGGTCCCTTTCTGCCTAGCTGCTCTCCAGCCACTCTGTCCCCAGCCTGGAGTGCTGCATGGGATTGGTATAGCCAAAGTGCAGGACCAGCACTTGGCCTTAAATCCTACTATCTGTATCACTGATGAAAATATTAAATAATACTGATCCTAGTATGGACTCTTGAGGGACACCACTTGTTAATTGTTTCCACTTGGACATAGTGCTCTTGACTGCAACTCCCTGAATGCAGCCATGCAGACAATTCCTTATCCATCTAACAGTCAATCCCATATCTTTCTAATTTAGCAGCAAGAATGATGTGGGTGACCTTACAGAAGCCCAGCTAGATGATACTATGTATATTACTTAGAGGACTATAATGTCACTGCTTTTCAATTTGAACTATGCAGTTCACGCCAATTTTATTTACAAAGCCAATTTTCCCAGGTATATATGAATAAGTAAGTAAACTGTAAATAAGAATGGAAGTAAGACATAAGGAAAGGCTTTGCATTTCCTTTTTTAAAGGAACCTACCTTCCAGGGCCATTTGAGTGCCCTTCCAGTTCTCCCACTACAGGGTCTTTTGCCAGGGCAAACCCCTGTGCTGACACCGTACACTCTGACAACAAAATCATGCATTCAACAAGCCCTGCAGAGAGATTTATTGATCCTGACTCTTTTGAGGGTCATGAAAACTATATGACCCTATATTAAAACTATGAGGTCATTAAATCAGAAAAACAGGGGCATAATTGAAACAGAACTGGGACATAATTGATACAGAACAGGAAACAGCAATAGGGTTCAACTCAGGATAAAGGGGAAAAGGAGAAACACATACGATTATGAAACTTTCTTTGGGTTACCTAAAGTTGTCCTGAACAGTATTTCAACTGTCTCCAGTACACTTGGTACAGGACTAGCACCAGATGTCTAAATACGTAATAGTGAGTTACTTTTATATAACAACATCACTTTGCATTGTCATTCAATATTCAAGATTCAAGTTCATACTTATTCTTTGACAAATTTCACAGCAGTGTGAACTCTATTCAGCTGTCAAAAAACACGAGTACTTATGGACAAATCTTGTCAACTTTACTCCCTCAAGTACATTCTTTTCAATAGGATTTGTGATTGATAAACATCCGGGTTATAAGTGGATGGCCAATATTGTCTTTGCAAGCCAACTTGAACGGAATTTTGAAACAGGAAGTACTTGGTACCCTTGAGTAGTTCTCGTAGCCTTTTGTATTCCAGCAAGTATGCATCCAGTCTGATAATCACCCAGCCCCAGTCATGGGGCACACACCTTGTTCTTCCATACAATACCCTTGTTTGCTGGTTTGAACAGTGGCAGCAGTTTGCTTGACAAAAGCACAAGACAAACCTGTGTTTTGATTGCTAGCACCAGAAAGTTTAGTGTTACCAGATGCTGAAGCAGAAACAGAATTCTAGGTTTAGAAGCTAATGGTCTTCTGCAGTCATGTTTGTCTTCTACCTTGATAAGCAGGATACCTTCTGTTAGGAGACACTTAGAAAAATCTTGGAAAGGCTGTCATATGAATGTTATTCTCATGACAAAAGAAATCTATGTTTCCTAACCCCTCCCCTCCAGCATCTGCTCATTCCTGCCCTCCTGAACTTTAACAGCCCCTCCTAACATCTGAGGTCATATTGTCATACAGATTATTGAAATAATTCAAATTTAAGGGAAAGGAAAAAAACCCACAGGTGCATACACACCTAATTTTGGAAAAAAAATAATAAATTGGGAAACAGGGAGAAAAAATGCTGGGTTTTTTCTTTTTTTTCAGTTCTGATAATTTCAGTGAACTTGTTTGCACTGCAGACTCACAAATATGTGAGTGGTAAATGGTGTTGCAGGATCTGACACAGGCAACAGGTTAAAATTCCCTATAATTACACTCTATGTTTATTTCAAGCAATAGGCACATTTCTAGGAGTGCCATATACCTGTCTGTGGGCCAGGGACACTGGGATCTTTGGGCTTACCTTCAGCAGGGCTCTCAAGAAGGCATAGGAAGCTGCTTCAGGGTCACTTTTGATATTTAGGATAACATCAACGGAATATATCTGGTTTTTGAAATTAACTATGTCAAAATCATGGTGAGGAATTATGATGATAGTATTGGATGTGAAAGCTATGATTTTCTGAAATACAAACAATTCATATACATGTGGAAAAAATATGCTACATAGGCAAAATAAAATATCCATTGGGGTTCTGATCAGCTACAGAGTCACAGAAATAAAAATAATATTTTGTCAGAAATGTCAAAATTTTCAAGCTTCCAGGTATATGAAACATCTTGTTAACTTCTTTCCATGGGTGTCTTGCATGTTTGGTTTTAACTCCTTAACTTCTATTTCTGCATTAAATCTGTCTGATCATAATGTCTAAATCAGAATCAGGCTTGCATAGATGTGCCAGGATAAAAATAGCCAAGCCAAGTGTTCCATGGACAAGATAACAGCTTGGTAAGTATCTAGCTGTGAGGCCTTATATTTAGGTCATACTACATTGGGTCTGTGAACTCTTTAAACTTCTATAATCTTTCTTTGACTCCTACAGCACAGATATTTTTCAGAAATGGGGTAACAGATCACTCTAGACAGTGAAATTCTGCTCAGCCACCAAAGAAACTGCCTCTTTTTGACAAGTTCCATCTTTTTGGAGACTCATCAACAGCTCAGGACATACATAAGCACATATGGTGAGTGTTACAGGAGGTTTTCTTGACCCAAGCACTCTCTAAGATAAATAACACTTCTAAAGGAGAAGGCAAAACATGATGGATCACCTGCATACTTGTCTTACTTCTTTCATCACTTCAGGATGTGCTTGAGATCAGCTGACCTCAAGTCTGCCTTTGGCTGAGAGCCTCTCCCCTGCTGTTGTTTTCTTGTTCTCAGTCTAACAGGAATCCTTCGGCAAGGAAACCACGTTTCTGTGATTCTCTGTTGGGACAGTCCCCATTGTCTGCTCTCTCTTCTGTGTAGAGGAGCCTGGTGAACCTAATTTGCCCTCCTAGGCACCCCATCAGCATCCTGCTTTCTAAGCAGCTAAGGCACAGTCCTCCCAAGCTGACAGCTTGTGTTTGGTCCAGGCAGAGAGGGCAACATGTCTCACTTGCTTCATACAAATTATAGTGCAAATTACAATTGCAATAACTAGAAGCCCAGGCTGTAAACAGGCTGCAGGGCTCTCACCAGGCTGAACGTACACATTTCTAAAGGTATTGTGGTAGCGGTCTGCAGGGTAAATCAGGGGAATGTGCATTTCACAGAGGAAGGGAGCAAGCAAGAAGAAAATGTGGCAAATGCATATCATCATTATCTCCAGAAACCCCAGCGTTCAGCATTAAACTCTGACTCTCCTGTGAAATCATTAAATACCTTTTTTTATCTAATCTTATGTTACACTATGGTGGCACATTTATTTCATAGGTTGAAATTCTGCAAGGAATTAAGCATAACAGAGCATGAAATTTTGCCTCTAGTAAATATGATGGTAGTTTAACAGGATGATTATAAAAAAAGTAATCATAGAATCAGCTGGGTTGGAAGAGACCTCAAAGATCATCGAGTCCAACCCTACAGTGGTTATTAGACCATGGCATTAAGTGCCACATCCAGTCTCATCTTGAAAACCTCCAGGGATGGTGAATCCACCACCTCCCCAGACAGCCCATTCCCATGCCTGATTACTCTCCCTGTAAAAAATCTCTTCCTAATATCCAACCTCAACCTTTCCTGGAAGAGCTTGAGTCTGTGCCCTCTTGTCCTACTGCTGGTTGCCTGGGAGAAGAGACCAACTCCCACCTCACTACAACCTCCTTTCAGGTAGTTGTAGAGGGTGATAATGTCTCCCCTGAGCCTCCTCTTCTCCAGGCTAAACAGCCCCATCTCCCTCAGCCTCTCCTCATAGGACTTGTGCTTGAGTCCCTTCACAAGCCTTGTTACATTACAGAGTAATGTAATGTTGTATTACACATTATTTTATTATTAACATTATAATTACAGAGTAGAAGCTATGGATAGGAAATTATGTTCTCTGTGATACAGAATTGATGTTCTGTATTAAATACAATTAAAGCATCTCAGATATTGGTCTGGAACTGCTCTAAGAAGCAGACAAAAAGAGGCACTGACTCCACAGCTGTGATGGGGGAAAGTAAGGATGTATCACAGTCTTTTGTCACCCTAGACACCTAGATAAACTAAGATAGAGACCTACTACTGGACATTTCCCATCCTTACCCTCTCTTCCTCCGTGAAAATCTTTACAGATTCAAATATTGTTTTTTAACTGGGTTCTATCCAGTTCTTATAAAGACTTTTGTGTAATTCTACAATTATTTAAAACTTTATGAAATTCCATTTTTTTCCATTATGCCTATGATTATTCCACCAATATTCCTGCAATTTTCTCTTGAATAGAGTTTGTAGTAAGATGTGAGTCAGCCTTTTCTCTCAGACAACTAGAGACAGAACAAGACAACTTAGCACCAAGCTGCACAAGGGGAGGTTCAAGTTGGATATTAGAAAGAATTTTTTCACTGAAAGGATGGTCACGCATTGGAATGGGCTGCCCAGATGTGCTCAGCATAGACCTGCATATCGATGAGTACCATTCTCATATTCCTAGTCTTGTGTGTTAGGTCATTGCCCCATGTGAAGCCACCTAGAGAGTGACTCTATACCTAAGGAGCTATTGACTACTCTAGAGCACACTAAGCACATTGGCTGTGCTGGCTGCAGCAAGAAAAAGGGACAACAGAGCTGTTAAGTAGTTTGCGGATCCCTCTAGGCTGACAGGATTGTTCCTTGGCTGCTCGAGGCAGTGTCAGGGCAGCCTTGTGGCACAGGAAAGATATAAAATGTTCTAATGCTCCAGAGGGCCTGGCCCAATGCATACAGCAGAAAAGTAGGTCAGAAAGGAAGTCTCATTACAACAAACACAACAGTGGCAGCATTCCATTGTACCAGGCACAGGGTTTATGTAAGGCAGTGGCTGGGGCTGCCTCACTCTGAGTTTCACAACCAGCTGAAACCTGGTGCTAAAAATGTCTTGCAGTTTCACCCAAAAGCAGGTACCAGCTTGTGCATAAATTTAGAAGGGCAGATATATAATAAGTATCATAATTCTGTGTGCTAATCTAAGCATTTGAATAAAGAATATATAACCAGCCTCTTCTGTCTCTAGTTCACAAAGGACACTCTAAACCAGAGCCAGTATCTTTGAAGGCATGACTGAAAATTCAGTCAATAGTTATTCTTGTGGCTTTCTGCTCCTCAGCTCTGTACTCAGTTATTCCAGGGTTTCCACAAGCCACCCCATAGGACTAAAGAGACCTTAAAAGGATGTAATCAGCTCCCTGGCCCCTCTGAAAAAAATATAATGAATGGAGAGGCATTTCTCAGCAGTCTTCCCCAGCTCTTACAGTAAGAATATATCAGCAGTGTAACCAGAGAAAGTCATACTGTTCCCACAGTTTCAGACGTCAAAGGCCAAAGAGAAAGAGGGGCAGAGAGATGCAGAAAACATTAAGTATATTACAGGAAGTCCCACTCTGGTGACACACTGTGAGTTAGTTGAGACTGAGCCATATCCCATGACATAGTATGTAAAAGTGGCTTAAAGCAACCTTAATTTACCTCCATCATCTTCATCCTTGGATCAGAGCGCTGGGAAAGAGAAACTGGGATTTTCCTTACGCTTCACGCTTCAAGCTACTTCTGGATATCCACTGATTAAATAAACAGATTGGATTTAGAGACATAGCCTTATTCAAGAAATCAAATAATAAAATGGGCACTTGTCTTCTCTGCAGTGTGAATATTTACCCGTCAGTAATTCTGCCACTGGCCTTGCTGACTGTGCTTTTCTGATCCTTACTTTTGATATGCTCCAGTTTCCAGAGCCAACACCTGAGCTTATTCCCAAAGGCAGTAGCACATGCTTGGCAGTGCTAGTACCCAGATGCTAAAAAGTATTTTGAAGTAACAAGACCTTAAGCACATTGGTAAGTAACCAGTTTGCTGGAAACCATTCCCTTAGATTTAACAGCCTGCCTGGAAAGGGCTGATTAAACAAAAAAAGTCTCTTTCTCTAGTAAACATACCGGGTAAAATTACACAGGGAAATATATTCAACTTAAGAAACCCTCTGGTGGATCATGTGCACATTTATTTTGACATAAGAAAGGAAGATATTTCATTCTGAATGCTTTGGGTTCTGCATAAACTTACCCTGGGCCAGGAGCAACAACAGGCCCCTGGAGCAGCCCATTCCCTGTCTTCAGAGTTTGCTTAGCAGAACAGTACATTTTCTAACTCTCCTACGCCTGACCTTTAACTTTTAGCCTTCTGCTGACCGTAAATGACTGGGCAGGCAGGCGGGATTACTAACCGTAGGATTTTAATATCTCTGATCTGTCACAATAGATCATTAAAGTCATGTCTATAAACACATGAACCACGGGGTTACTGGTTCTATTCCACAGTCATATACTGCAGTTAACACGTTCCTTGATATCCTATGGAAAGATGACTGCATTTCTTTAAATCTTTTTTGGACCATGTTTCATTGCTTGAAAAAGCAAGACGATGGCCCCACAGAGCATTGAAAGAGCAACATAAGTAGACTTCTAGAAAGGTGGTGTCCTATAAGGGATTAAAATAAACATTTCAAGCTCTTCATGCATGCAAGCATTGGATTAATATTAGAGACAGGAGTTTTAAGCAATTTAGAAAAAAGTCAAAACAGTGAATCCAAGAACTGTGTACATGCAACTTAATCAAGATGGTATAATATTGGTGTCTGGCAAATGCTGACATCTCTTCAGTCAATCAACTTCTGTAATTTCTTTTGATTTTTATTTCTAGGGGTTAAACATAACCACACACTATATGAGATCCCTTTTTAGATCCTCTCTAAAGTGGAGAGGGGCTTTCATAGATATTTTCTTTTGGGTACACTTTCTTTGAGCGAGATTCGTAATGCTCTTGTGGATGATTTTCAGATGTTACAAAGTAGTTACCAGTTGTCATTGTGATGGAACTTCACTGAATATTTATAACTTTGTTTTGTAAGAACATAAATTTAAATATAGCATTTAACAGCTTGGACCTCCATTATATTCAGTGTGTAAAAGCTCTAATAACAGAGTTAGCATAGCATTTGGCACCTCTGATCAGTGCATATACCTGTCCAGTCATTATTTATCAAAATAATTTTACACCCATGAATCTAAGACAGTCTTTTCTTAGATCAAAAATCTAGGAATCAGTAACAAAATTACTGTCATGAGATGACATTGAAAATCCTGCTGTAAAGTGAATTTTAGGAGATTGCTAGTGCTCATGATATTCACCAAAAAGCAGTGCAATTATGTTCCCAGAAAATGCCTGAAATATCAGATTTTTTAAAAAAAAGTCTAACAAAACCAACCAAAATGTTTTATGCTAGCGACACAGTTGAGAGATATGGCAGACATGAGCAGCAAGAGTCAGGAAACAACTGATCTCTCTTTTGACAATGACTGAGAAAAGCATCCCCACCAAAATGCAAAGTCTCAGAAAACTAACCATTTAATCAATCATGTAGTTTTGATATACTTTCATGTAATTTCATTAGAATATTTAAAAATCAGTTATCCCTTTTCAATGGAAAAGTTTGGCAGTATTTAAGATGGTCTGAGTCAGCAAAATCAATATAGAGGGAGGGGAGCATAAAATATCCCTGTTTGTGCTGGCACACAGACATCTGCTCTCTGAGCTCTAAAATTACTCTCACACTGACCAGTAAAGTAGCATCTGTGCCATTTTCTGTCTGAAAGTAGCTTCTCTTGTGATGATTGCACTACAGTGCATGCAGTGTAGTCACTTAATCACAATACCAAAAGTGGTCATCAGGCATCTCCACAGTGACAGCTCTCTCCTTACTGCTCCCTTTCATTCCAGGAATCCAGAAAAGGAAATGAAAACTGTATCTCACCTCTGTTAAGGTACAGTTTCTCGACTGTGTGTAAGATGGGTGGTGGGTTTGCACTTCACAGAGGACACTTTGATAACCAACGTCAGTGAACAAACTTCCATGTTAATAAACCATGAGACTTTTTACAAAGTATAAGGGAGTCTACAAAAAAGATGGAGAGAGATTATTTACCAGAGCATGTGGTGACAGGACAAGGGGGAAAAGCCTCAAACTGACAAAGAGTGGGTTTAGATTGGATATTAGGAAGAAATTCTTTTCTGTGATTGTGGTGAGCCACCGGCACAGGTTGCCCAGAAAAGTTGTGGATGCCCCCTCCCCGAAGTGTTCAAGGCCAGACTAGAGGGAGTTCTGAGCAACCTAGCCTAGTAGAAAGTGTCCCTGCACATGCCTGGGGTGTCGGAACTAGATAATCTATAAGGTTCCTTCCAACACAGGCCTTTCTAGGCTTATTCGATGATGGCGTTTATATGAAGTCAGGTAGGAGTTCTCAAAGGGAGGTCTCTCTGTTCATACATTTCCAAACAAATCCCAGAAAGCAGGAATTACAGGATCAATTTCTGTTCCCCTCTCCCTCCATGACAATTCACTTGTGGCACACCACAAAATACATTTATGCCTCTCATTCTATTCAGAATAAAACATAAAAGGCTTCAGATTTAACAGGACTGCAATATAGTTTAGAGGTTTTGAGGTCATGGGGTCCTTAATTTAGCAAGTCCTTCTTGCTAAACGCAGACAACAGAAGCTCATCAATTTTTAACACTGAGAGTGTTCAGAAAGTTGTTTTATTTAGGTAAGTCGAGATGGTACTCAACAGGAAAAAAAGATGAAAATTGTCCATTTTCCTCTCAGCCAAAAAAGTTACACTAGCTGGAAAGAAATTCCACTAAAGTTCATTTAACCTCAGAGGGATTAATCCAGATTTACAATTGTAGGAGAGGGGAGTCTAGGAAGGAGCTCTGCAGACAGGTTTTTATGTATCACTGGTGCTTTTAATGGCCTTAGTTGGTACCAGATACAACCAGATTTTGTCTAGCTGGGCACGGGAATGATGGCAAGCTGTACTACAGTACTCTGCACTGCCATGAAGCACACTCATACACATCTGGTTGCCACAGGTCTACTGCTGCAAAGTGACTTCATCATGGATTTTAGTGCTCTCATTCCTTTTTTTTTCCCTATTAGCTTCCTTAACCAATATAGCCTAAAATTACCCTGGAATCTGTTATTTTTTTTCATAACAGATCTGGGTTTAACAGAAATTTGCCTTCAAGATACATTGAAAATACCTCTATGTTTTTATTTTTCCACTAAAATGCCATATTAGAGAGAAAGAGCTGCACAGGTATCTTACATAATAATGCCTTGCTTTTGTAAGTTCTAATTATGTTTTAGATAAAAGTGCATTTGCTATGTTATGTGTTTGAGGAAAGCTGTTAGTGAAAATTCAAGATAAGATTCTGAGACTAGTTTCTCATTCTGTGGGTAGTGGCTGAAGCTTGCACAGTGACACAGCCAGGTAAAGAACACACAGAACAAGAGAGGAAATACAGGGACAGTTTTATGGAAAATGTGACTTTCAGTTTTCTACAATATCTTAGAGCTTCTGCAATCAGCATTTCCAGGAAGAGGGCATTTTTATAGATCACTAAAATCTAGTAAAATATTTAATGGAAACAGTTTTATAAATCAAGTTAGTTGCTGTGTTTTTGATGACATCTCCATAAATGGCAGAGTCAGGACAAACTCAGGAATACTAAAATTTATATTTATGTCCGCATACTTCTAGTCTGTTCCTCATCCCCCAAAAAATAAAATTAGTTAGAATGCTGCTAAATAAATTTACTAGTATAGTGACCCTTACATTACAGCATCTGAGAGCACCACAGTGATTAATTTTATCCTCCTTCTTGCCTTTGAAGTTGAGATAAATAAGTTGTCCAAGGCCATATAAAAGGCTGTGGTTGAACAGGATACAAGCAAAAATCTCTTTAGAGGACAGTCAGTTACTTGAAAGCAACTTTTTCTGAAGAGAAAGTAAGCCAAGAGAACAGAGAAAGCAATCTCTCCATGTGAGCTGATTTTAGGCCAGTTGGCATGCATTATATTGCTTCCAATTATTCCTTGCTCCAGAAAACAAATAAACAAGATTATATATAGTTTTAGTTTCGAATATTTATTTTTTAAAATATGGTAAGTCCTTTCTGTATATTGATAAGCAGACTTTCCTCACAGTTGTTTGTTTTACTACAGTGAAATGACCTCTCACCTACTTTGAGAAGAATGGAAGGCATCACACTGTAACATAAGCAGAAAATGTTGGAAAGGTTTTTACTAAATTTCTGTGAACAGATCAATTTTTCTGAGAAGCAAGGTTTACACTGCTTTTTTTTTTTAGATGACACAAACTCTTGGGCTATATTACTGTCAATTTTTTATTTTTTACTTTTATATGTTTTCCATAACTCCAATTACTGATAAAGATAAAATAGATCTTTCTTTTCCAAGAAAGATTGTAAAAAAATAATAAAATTTGCTAATAAAACCACAAATTAATGCATCTAGCCATACAAATGACAGGGAAAAAAAAGCTTATTATCCTTCATATAGGTTTGAATTTTCTTAATTTGGCAATACAACTTTACATTTTTTAGGTCCTCAATACGTTCATGCAAGCCCAGACTTACCATCAGTGAAGGAAGAGTTGGTATGTGAGCAAACTGATGAGCCCTGACAATATCCATCTGAGGATGTTGAGGGAGCTGGCTGGTGATGTTGTGAGGCCACTTTCCTTAAGATTTAAGAAATCATGGAAGAAGACTGGTAGAAAGCTAATGTATCTTCATCCACAAGAAGGGCTTACAGGAGGATCCAGGAGATTATAGGCTCATCAGTCTTATTTCAGTCCCTGGGAAAGTTATGGAGCAAATCCTCTTGGGGACTATCACAAGTCAAATGAAGCACATGATTGGGAAAAGCCAGCACAGGTTCACTAAGGGCACATCATGCTTGACTGTTGTGGTTTAACCCCAGTCAGCAGCCAAGAACAACACAGCCACTCACATCCCCTCCTCCCCCCTTCTCCCACCCTGGTGGTATGGGAAGGAGAAACAAAAGTAAAATATACAGGTTGAGTTAAGAACTGTTTAATAATTGAGAACAAAATGAGATAAAATACTAATGGATAATAGTAAAATTGAAACAAAACAAAACCAAACCAGTGATAAACAATACAATTTCACACAACACACAGACTGATGCCAGTCCCCATTCCCAAACCCAATCGTATCTCCACACCCCCTGTTTATATACTGAGTATTCTCAATCTGATATGAAATGTGTTAACAGCACCTAAACAGAAGAACAAAGAGAGTTTCAGAAAAAATTTGAAAATTTGAAAAAATTGCTGCTTCCTAGGAAAAGATTTTTCATTAAGTTGGTGTTACCAAATGAAGTATTGTCTCTCATGTGTAAATTTTGTTGAATTTATAATGAGACTAAAAATCATGTGTATCATTGAACAGAAACCAAAACTAAGCACAATTTAAGAGAAATATGCAAATCTGGCAACAAATGTTTTATTCTGTAATCCGTATGAGCACACCACACTAGAGTTGAGAAAGAAGTAGTTATCCCACTATTGCCCCAGTAATATCAGAATCTTATTTCTATGCTTTCTTTTTGTTTATTGAAACATGTGATTATGATGTTTAGGCCATGATCCTCTAATCTTTTATTTAGCTATGAAATATATGTCTTTGAAAAAACTGGGTTTGAAGTTTTGAATTGACAAATAATCCACACTATCAAATGAAATATTCAACTTCTAAAAATCCTATGCTAAACAAACTATATTTTGGATGTATTAAATATATTTAATTAATTAATTAATCAGAATCTGTGTTATTACTAAGTTCATTATATGAAATCTATTTTTTCTAATTCATTAATAATATCTGAGACAAGTGCTGATGAAATTGGAATTATAATTCTTAATTCTCATTGGCATGTCTGTGTGATTACCATTTGCTCTGTAGAATTATGAGTTGTACCAGTGTATTATGAACTGGTTTCCATTACAAAAAATTTCAGACTTGAAAAGAAATTATGTTATGTTGTCTCTTTTTCTTCTGAAACAGATGTGAAACAGTATTATAAGAAAACTCTTTGTCCTAATCCAGGGTTTTGCTCTTTCTGCAATCTCCAGCCAGAAAAATCCACATCAGTCAGAAAAGATGACCATAGCCTGGTTTAATTATTTACAACACTGAGTAATTTCTGTACATCTTGGCTGCTTTAAACAAATATTGCCACTTTGATTGTCCTCTCTGTTCATCCATCTTTTCATCACCAGAAAAATATTGAGGTTAATTACTGACCCAGGCTTCTCTCTTGTCTATCTCTACTTTGATCTGAGTTACCCAAATGAGATGCTATTTAGATATATCACATGACATTTTGCTATCTGGTACTTCCATGCTTCTCTTTTCTAAAGCTATTTAAATTAGATTAAAAAAACTTAAGTAGGTTCTTGGCACTATTTCAGCCCTGACATGACACTTCAGGTGTCATTTTCCATAGCAAATGATTCAGGTATATCTAAGTAGTTGCAGTA
>NW_008673521.1:0-1225 GCF_000695815.1 Acanthisitta chloris | reverse complement strand
GGGAGTTCCCCCCAACCCCCTCAAACCACCCCCACACCCACATCCTCACCGGGGAGCTGTGTTGGTCCATAGTCCCATCCAGCCTGGCCTTGAACACTTCCAGGTATGGGGCAAATATTTCCTTTGCAGCCTGTTTCTAACACCTCACATCAAGGTTATCTTCTGTTGATTTTTTTTCCTTAATACAACTATAGTACAGCTTTTCACTGCAGCTGCAACACTCACCACCTGTCACTGCAGGTGCTGCAATATAGATTAATGGGCTGGGGGGGTTGGATGGAGCCAGGCAGCTCAGCACCACGTCCTCCCGCTCGCCCGCCGAGAAGCCCCCCTGTTCAGGGGAGAAGGGCTCCACACTGATGGCTGGCTCATCGGGGCCATCTGTGGGACATGGGGACCTTTAGCCATGGTGACATCTCCAGGGAGGGGACACAGCCCTCCCCCGGCATCCTCCCACCAGTGGGAAACCAGGTGGCAAAGCCTCTTTATAAAGTGTTGTGGGCACACTGTGATGTGTGGTGGCCATCAACTACTGTGCTGCTTGGTGGCCATGGATGTGACATGGTGGCCTTGGAGGTACCATGGTAGCAAGATGCATGATGGCCATGGACATGCCCTGGCGGCTTTCACAGAGAGGTCATGGTAGCCATGGATGCATCACGGTGTCAGCATGTTTGCTGGACATGGACATACCATGGTGACCACGAAGGCATGATGGTGGCAGGGGCATGAAGGCATCATGGTGGTGGGTGTATGGTGGCCATGAATACATCATGGCAGCAACATGCTTTTGGCCACGGCCCTGCCCATACCATGGCGACCATAAAGACATCATGGTGGCCATGGAGGCATCACAGTGGAAGGGTGCTTGGTGGCTATGGATGCACCATGGTGGCAGGGTGCTTGGACATACCATGGACACATCATGGTGGCCACAGACACATGGATATGCCAATGTGGCACCTGCAGCCCCGAGGATGCCCCCCAGCTGGCACCTGAGGGCCCCCCAGGGTGGGTGACACCAGGGGTACTCACAGACGATGTCCAGGTAGACGGGTTGTTGACCTCGTTGCGCACAGTGCAGGCATACCAGCCCGCGTGGCTGCGGTTGGCGGGCGTCAGGCTCAGCTCTGCCCCGGAGCCCCCCAGCCCCTCGGGGGACACTGAGGGACCTCCCCGGGGCTCTCGGTGATGCCAGGAGAAGCTCAGCGGCTCCGTCCCCTCC
>NW_008673520.1:21918-23675 GCF_000695815.1 Acanthisitta chloris | reverse complement strand
ATGATCTTTGAGGTCTCTTCCAACCTGACTGATTCTATGATTCTATGCTGCAACCCTCTTATCAATTTCATGGCCCTCTTCTGGACTTGCTCCAACAGTTCCATGTCCTTCTTACACTGAGGACACCAGACCTGCACACAGTATAATAAGCCGTGATAAAACTTCCCCCTGGGACTGCACCACAGCTGACACTCCATTGCCCTGAGATCTCACTGCTTACACACCAGACAAACCCTGCTGCTACCTAAACCACACTGTCACAGTGAAGAAGTGTGTGGGCAGCTCTAGACCCCAGTCCAAGGCAGCACTGGCTGCTACGTCACACCACAACTTCTTCACCATAAGCACGAACATAACCCACCAGCACCATGCTCTTTTTTATGTACAGCTATTGATGTTGTTCAGGTAATACAGACAAACGTAGGATAGAAAAGTGCACAACACAGGTTTGTGAGGTCTTAGCAGAGTTAAGTGAATTCACTCACAGGTTGTGAGGTGTTTGCAGAGAGATTTGGGGTCTCAAAAGTTGTATACTGAGTATCATCCATTCTCACTGGGAAATACAGTATTGTGTGATAATTTTGGATAAGAGATATGAGCTATTGACTGAAAGAAATTCAAGAGAGTGTGTACAATGAGTAGATGTGGATTTTAGACCATCCAAGTGCCAGAACTGGGGAAAAATAAAGGAAATTTAAACAAACAGAGGGTGAGTGTGGGCAGAAAGTTTGCAGCATGTATTTTAGGCAAACCTGGAAGACCAGTCTACATGATCAGCAGTAGTTCTTGCACAGTGCTGGAAACAGACTGTGACCATTTGAAGGAAAAGAACATGGAAACTTTTCAAACATGTAAGAAAACTTGGTTGTTTGAGCATATCATTTTTCTGTTAGGCATCCACAGGAACTGGCAGTGATGCAGAGAACATGGCAATGCCCATGTGTGTAAGAAACAGCAAAGATGCTTGCTTATACTATTTGTTAAACAGCCAGTGTGAGCTGAAGCTTTACTGGGAAAAAGACATAGAAGGAACAAAGCCAAGTGCAACCAGTACCAACACTTCAGACTGAAGCACTAGATGTGGTGTTTAACTCCAGCTCTGGTAAATTCCATCTTTGGCCAGAGGCAGGAAAGGGCTAGGCTGTCTAGAGAGGCCAGATACTGATTATCTGGTGGTCAGAACCAGCAGGACAGATTGCCCATGGCCTAAACGAGTCTGCTTTGGAGAGAGCACTCTGTCTGGTAGCTGGAATGCTGCTGGCCTGGACTCCCGATAGCCTGAGGCACTTGGAAAATCCCAACCACAAGTCACAATGGTAAGTGGAGCCTAGATCCACAGTCCCATTGATTGAGTTTCAGGAATAATTGTTTCAGCTGTGGGTGTGAAATGCAAAGATTTCATCCAGTTTCCTTTCTTTCCCCACATCTTTTCCTTACATCTCCTTCCTGTCATTGCAGTGCCAGCACATCCTGCACCACTGCCACCCTACACCCTGACTAAAATATGGCAAAAAAATTTTAACAACAATCTGGGAAAAATGAAATTTAACAACAGTTCAGGATTCCTCTGTTTTCAAGGCTCTACAGTGGGAGCCTTTTCAGATTTTAATAACTTTACCTATACCAATGGATGTTCACTTCCTTTAAGAGTGTCCTGCAGCATCCTACCTCTATGAACCACAAAGTAACATCCATGGGCCTCAGATAGGCAAGGAGAAATCAGTTGCCTTAGAACACCAGAGAGCTGGGTTCCGGGT
>NW_008673520.1:0-21901 GCF_000695815.1 Acanthisitta chloris | reverse complement strand
CTGAACCTGATCTCAGGGTCTCCAGTGATGTATCTATCACACCTACTACACACATACAGGGAAATTCTTGGGCTGAACCAAAACATCTGCTCTAAGCATATTGTTCTGGATCCTTCCAGCTCAACCTGCCACCCCTAAATGCCCACACAGCACAAGGGATTTCTAGAGTGAAAAAGGATAGAACATGGAAAGACCACATTCACGCCGGGTTACAGGAAAAAGCCATCACACAAAAGTATCATTCATTAGCAGTGAAATTCTGTCTCATGTTAAGTCCTTCATTAATCTTGAAAAGCAGGTTTTGCCATACATTCTTCTCTTCCTCATCACTCCCTCCTGGTCCTAGGCCCAGCAAATCAATAGTAGTGAATGTCCTTTGAACACCTTGAGACTGCCCAGGCATACAGAGTTGCCATCAGCTAGTGTTTCGCTGCAGCATATAACTCGGTCTTGTTTCTAACCCAGGTCCCCAGCCTGTTAACCCCTGCACTTTCCTCTCGGTGCTGAAAGGCTCCCTTATGTTTCTGCTGTATCCCCTCCCTTAAGCATGGAGACGCATGGAGCACTCTGCTACAGCCTCTGCCAGGTATAACTGTTGGCTAATCAGCGTGATTGTCCCAGTAAATCACCCCGGGGTGAAAGGCTAACAACTCTCCTGCAGGTTTGCAAAGAGGGGGTGGAGGGGGAACCGATTGCAGGGCTGGTAAAATGGGAAACGTGCCCTCAGGTACTGTACACACAGAGCATTTAGTCTGCCAGCAAACAATGGCTGTGGAGTGGGAATGAAGGAAACAGACGGGAAATTACAGGTTTCCCAACCCCTTGTAAGACCAGAGCCACTTGGGAACTGTGCAGCCCTGACTGTGAGAGCTGCAGCAGGAGGAGCAGGCAGAGCGGAGAACGTGCACCCTCGGCACATCCTCCTCGACCCTCTGCGACAGCAGAGCCAGAGCGCTGCGGGTACAGGTCCTGGGGCACTTCGTGCTGCTCGGAAGCAACTCCGCGGCCTCCCCGCGCTTGCCAAACAGTCACTGTCTCGGCCCGAGCGGAACCAAAACCCTCCCGAGGCTCCAGGAGCAGCGGCACAGGCACAGCCGCCCGATGGCTCGAGGCGGAGCCGATCGGCCCGGCCAGGCCTCGGGTCCTTCCTGTGGCCTGTTCTCCTCACCGCTGGTTTCGCTGAGCACCCACACCGCCTGCTTTCCTTTTCTCATCAGTAACGCAGGGATATGATGCGGCCAAGTACAATAAAGTTTATCCTCGCAAACTACCGGGATGTCCTTGAAGAGCCCTGTGTTAAACCGACGAAAATCAAATTAATAATAAGGAAGTGCCATAAACATCACAGAAAATACACTCCCGTTTCTGGGGTGCCATGCAGCCAGTTGCTGAAATGCAGCTACTAATTGCTGTGCTCCACTTCCTCCTGTGCCCTGTGCTGCAAGCAGTTGCATGCTGTAGCATAAGGCTTCCCCTGGGAGGAAAATGCCCTGTTGTAGGAGCAGAACAACAAATTCTGGACAGGAGAGCGACGGGATTCTGTTTGAGGACTAACTACTTGGAGAACAGACAGGAGGGTAAAAGTTAGGAGAAAAAGGATACTTGTGTTTGTGAGGGAGGCAAACAGAAGGATCACAGGGGAGTTACAAGCCAGGTCATAATTCTACTTCCTCCCTCCCGGAGAGTACTGGGAAGAGCAATACTGCAGGACACCCAGAGGTCCTACACCTTTTGTGATGTCACTGAATTGGCTCCTGGAGGATAAGACAAGCATCAGAGCTGCACAATAAAAGGGGTAGACACAGGGACGGTAGCTTGTCTTGCCAGCAGCTAGCTGCTAAATCATCTTAGCCCTATTGCCCAGTTGCACCCCCAAGGTACAAGTGGAACCTTTCAATCTAATATAAACGTAACATTTGTATTGTCTCATGCTGCCTCCATCTGCTGAGGAGAAAATTGTGAAAACTGCTCTCAAGGATCAGGTTAGTTGTCATGGTTAACCCCAGCCAGCAGCTCACACACTCCCCCCCCAACAGGATGGGAGAGAGAATCAGAAGGGTAAAAGCTAGAAAAACTCATGGGTTGAGATGAAGACAGTTTAATGGGGAAAGCAAAAGCTGCACACACAAGCAAAGCAAAACAAGGGATTAATTCACTGCTTCCCACAAGCAGGCAGATGTTCAGCCATATCCAGGAGAGCAGGGCCCAAACATGCGTAACAGTTACTTGGGAAGACAAATGCCATCACTCCAAATGTCCCCCCTTCCTCCTTCTCCCTCCCACTTTATACACTGAGCATAATGTCATATGGTATGGAATATCCCTTTGGTCAGTTCGGGTCACCTGTCCCAACTGTGTTTCCTCCCAGTCTCCCATGCACCCCCAACTTCCTTGCCAGTGTACTGGCAGCAAAGGCCTTGGCTCTGTGTAAGCTCTGCTTAGCAATAACAAAAACATCTCTGCATTATCAACTCTGTGTTCTGCACAAAACCCAAACATAGCCCCATACTAGCCACTGTGAAGAAAGTTAACTCTACTTCGGCTCAAACCAGCACATTAGCACAGTAAGGGGAGAAGTAATGACAGATTTACTTGTAGATGCATCATGACTTCAGAGCTCTGTTCCTTTTGGCTTTGCAGGGCTGGGAGCAGAAGCTTTCTACCAGTTGGAAGGGATGATTCCCAGCTTTCCCATGAAAAGTGTCAGATGTTGGAACACACTGCTGTAAGATATGACTTGAATACATATTTATCTTAAAGAGGAGCTTACATTCCTGTGCTCTGTAAAGTTGGAAGTAAGGCACCTGATAAGGATAATTTGTTCCAATGCAGTCTAAAAATGTTTCAGAAATATATTAATAGTTGTTCTGGTTTCAACTAGGCAAATTTTCTTCCTAGTAGCTGTTATAGTGCTGTGTTTTGGATTTAGGATGAGAATAATATTGGTAACACACCGATGTTTTCAGCTATTGCAAAATAGTGTTTATCAAGGACTTTTCAGCTTCTCATGCCCCACCAGCAAGGGGACTGGGCAGCAAGAGAAACTTGGAGGGGACACAGTTAAGGCAGCTGACCCAAACTGACCATAGCATATGGTGCCACGCTCAGTGTACAGACTGTGGGGAAAGCTGGCTGGGGCCCACTGCTCGGGGACTGACCTGGGATCGGTCGGTGGGTGGTGACCAATTCCATTGTACACCACTTGTTTTGTATATTGTTATTATTTTTACTTTTTGTTATTATTTAATAATATTGTTATTATTTTCTTCTTTTTCTGCCCCATTAAACTGTCTTTATCTCAACTCACAAGTTTACTCACTTCTACCATTCTGGTCCTCTTCCCTATCCCACTGTGAGGGGAGTGGGTGAGTGGCTGTGTAGGGTGAAACCAGGACAACACTCCAGCCAAGTTGCACTCTACAACGTGCTCCCTGAAGTGTCTACCAAGCAAGTCTGTGTTTACTTACCAGGTTGCCTACCGGACTTATAGATACCATCTTCTCACAGAAGCAACTTCAGCTTTCTTTAGACCTTTCTGCTCATCAGCAAAACACCTAATAGTTTTAAGCAAAGCCAACAAGCACTTATGCTCCTCAATTTATCTCAGGATCACATGCTGCAGGAAACCTCTCAACATGAACTGTCATGAGTATAAATGTTGTATTCATTTCTGTGGTCCCATCTTTGACACTGAAACTGTCACCTGACAAAACTCAGACTCCCTCTTGTCCTATTCTTTTCCCTTCACAACTTCTATTTAACTCAATTCCTCTTCCCTCTCCAGACTGTATTTTAGACTTGCTGACCACCAATCAAGTATTTTATTCAGGCTGATGGATTCTCCTTTTAACCCTTCTGCACCAACCCATATGCCCCAAAACTACAAATTTCAGATTGACTTTGGCCCAAGTTGAGGTCAGACTCACAACTTAAAGTGGCTCGATGAGTTACCCTTCATTAAACCAATCAACTAAGTGTACACATTTCTAGCTCATTTTACATGCCAGATAAGGTCAAAACTTTAAACCCCAATGAAAAACATAGTTTGCATTTCCAACTCTATTGCATAGTAAATGAGGCTGTACTGCTCTGAAACCTGCACAAAATTATTAGGACTTTCCAATATGATAGTCTTGAGGTTTGGTCTGTGTTTTTGTTATGATTTTTCCTGAAGGCAAAAAAAAAAATATCCCATTTGCTATTCCTAGCCTGTCCTCTTTAAGAAAAAACCACATGTGGTGACACAGCAGGAAAGGGGGGTGTGAAATCAGACCACCTTTCTGCCTTCTCCCACATGTACATGTTTTTAAGAGCTTAAGCTTCTTCTGACATGGAAAAAATAATGGAAAAAAGTCACATGCACAATGAATAAAAGTTGGGGCTTCAAAATCCATTATTTCTCCAGGTGCCAAAATTAATATACCAAAAGAAACAACTAAGAACTGAGTAACCAGGGACTCAAGCTTTCCTTTAAGAAAACTGTTTTTAGCTGCTGAAGATTCCTATCCTTACCCTTCAAACAAATACTGAGAAAGCTGCCAAGTTCACATCTACCATAAATAAGTATTTCCCCAGAGGAAGATCAGGTTTAATATTCCTAGTATTTCAAAAGTTCATCTTTTCCTCACCCAAACACCTTTATGTTTCTTAGGGGAACAAAGAGCTACTGCTTGCCACCTTGGAAAACATCAGTGAGGTTGTTGCAATAACCTTAAGCTCATAGTTCTCTGCTTTCCTCTCACGCAAATCAAGCTACTGTGCTGTGAAGAATACATCTGGTCCAGGTGGCTCTGCTTGCAAGCTGCAGATTGAGATGCAGATTGCAATGCTGATTGAGCTCTGGGTGGGGAGCCTGAGACAAGAGGCTGTGAACTGCCAACCTATGAGATAACAAGAGGGCATGAAGATGGTTGGCACCACCCAAGTGAATGGACACTGGGAGATACAGCAGGAGCTGGGAATTGCTGACCCTTTGGATAACAAAGGAGATGAAGATGGGTGTGCCAGCGTCGAGGATTACATGGATGGACACAGAAAGGGGGCAGGACCAGAAGACTCAGGGGAATGAGTGAGACTTATGTGCAGGCAGGCAGACTGTGAGGGTATAAAAGCCCAGGGGGCCTTGGAGCCGAGTCCTCCGTTCTCGGAGTCACCAGCTCCAGCTGTTGCTGTGTTTTTGTGCCGTGAATAAACTGCTTTGTGGAACTTGACGATCGAGACTCTGCTAAGGGAAACCTGGGGTTGAACCCTTAAGGAAACCTGGTCAGACTGTGGGTGAGAGGGGTGTGCAGGGTGTCGAGCAGGGCACCCATTATCAGCTCACTGGAGACACCCACGACTGGGAAGTTTCCTTAACAGATGTTTCCACCGTGTCACATTGCTTTGGTACCACAACCCTACAATCTGGAGCCCCTAGTTACCTAATGCTATATTGAGAAACCAGAACTAGTTAACTTAAGAGACTGCTGTGCTGCCAAAGATGTTTAAACCACTGCTGTGCTGGCACAGAAAGGAACTGTCACAGGCATTTCTATACTAGATCACTCATCATAGTTTTAAAAAAATGCATTTCTAACCAGTATCAAAAACAACACAAATCTATGGGCAGACTGGGCTTTAGGTTCAGAAATAAACTATTTATGGCTGCAATCACAATGATTATAAACCTGCTCATAACCTCCAGGTGTTTGGGGAGAGAAGGGCGTGCTAGTTCTTAGGTCCATATTCATCTCACTCTTGCCACTGCTGACTGAATCAATGGAAACTTATGGAAGGGAAATGTTGCACAAGAAAGAATCAAGTATTAATAAAATCAATGAGATCTGTATTAGCTCCATATTTAAACCATCTGCAAGATAAGAATGCTGTGAGCAGAAGCATTCAAGGTCTTTGATACTGCACTTGCTAATCTCAAAGGTGAGGCAATGGATATTCTGGGGAGGTTTTTTTGTAGCATAACAAAGCTACCAAAGCAAGCCACACTGACATTTAACATAGCTGGGCATACTCTAGCCTTCCCAACAGTCATGTCTGGTAAGATTCCTCTGCGAACTGGTTTCTATTGTGTTCCTTCTAAACTGCTAGCACGTTCAGATCACATCATGCCAAACATGCAAAGAACCACAGGACGGTTTGGGTGGGAAGGGACCTTAAAGATCATCTAGTTCCACCCCCCTAGGCAGGGACACCAATAACTTGGCTCACAAAAGGGTGTCAGCTTTGAAAATCTGTATGCACAGAAGCTGTGTGGGCAATCTCAAGTACAGTATTTCAAAAGTGGCAAAGGAGTTCCCCTATAGAAAGATTCCAACACCTATGGCCACTTGGTTGGTGGTTCTTCTGTTGAACTGGTGGACCAGAAGGTATCACAAACCTGTCTGCAAGGACTGCAGAAAGACTACTTTTGCCATCTACTCAAAAGAGCCATGACAGTGAATTCCTATGCTGTGCTCCTGTCGGTCATCACCTGGTTACTTACATGTTATAACTGGTTTCCAGTTTAGATTTTGCTTGCTTCCATACAGGTATACCTGCAAGTGAATTTCTCTGTGATCATGTATGTTAGTAAGACTGTATGAAGCAAACAACAGCAACACGACTAAACAAAACTAGAGAGTAAGCCAGAAAAAGGTTTTATTTCGTTAGGAATGGTACATTTAAACACACGTAAGACTTTGGGATTAATTTACATGTTTTTTCCAAAAATGTTTCCCTTCTTTAACGATACAGAAGTTAAAAAAAAAGTCTACTTCCAAATTGTAAGAACGAACAGTATTTGCAGTGGAAATTTCTATGAATCAAAACAACTGTGCATTCAGGGAATTTTGACTACACTTTTCCTGGGGTATTTTTTGCTGCTCTCATCACTAGAAGAACCTTCCTTTCCATCAAGACTATTGCTAGTCATACACACATTATTCAGTATCATACTTTTGGGTATGAAAGCTATGTCACTTTTATAAACATCAAAAACATGGACATGCATATTGACATTTCTGTGCAGTTTTATGGAGTCACCTGTCAAATAAGGCCTCTACATACAATACCACATACTAGTGAATTACTGTAAATTATAATGGATTCCCAATAATCCTGACATCTGGATGGTACGTCTCATTTTAAAGGAAAATTCCAGCTTTCGTTGCTGCTTAACATTGTATTGACTCACTATTCAAATGAGCAATATTCAACTAACCAATGTGTATTCCTGAAAGTCTGTTGCAAATTAAGCATATTGTCAAGGTCATGTAAAGCTGGAACTTAAACAGCCTGTTAAGCCAAGCAACGGGGAAAAGTGAACTCTAAACTAAATTAATCTGGTCCATTCATTCTCACACAGAAAAGTAGCCACAGAACCTTAAAGGAATAAAATCTATACTTCCTGTTCTCGGACTTAATACCAAGGACAAAAGCTAACATAATATTTTGGAAGTCAAAGGCCTTGGAGGTGGAGGGGAAAGTGGGGGCAAGAGAGGGAGAAAGCAGCGTATTGTCTCATCCCATTACCTCAGCATTATGTGTACATAATATATCTATGATAGAAATGTTTACTAATAGCAGGGAAAAAATAAAAAAGACTTCCCACTCCAGACTTCACTGAAAGAAGAAAGCTGACAGCCAGCCCCTCCTCACAGAGATGGCCTATTTGATGACAGGCACTTTGGCAATGTAAGAGGAGGTCACCCTTTCATCATGTTAACTCTTCCCCTCCCAGTTATCATATATAATTTGTCTCAAGTCTTCAAGAAACTTGAATCAAATTAAATGTATTAATACATCTCTCAAAGCAGGTTAACTACGGCTATGAGCAGAGCTCGACCTAGAACGAGATTTTCTTTTAGAAGAGGAGGGAGATGGGGAAGAAGCTATCAAGCTGGAGCGGTGGCTTTTGTGGGAGTAACTCTTTTTAGGCGTACGACTGCGAGAACGAGACCGGGATCGAGAGCGAGATCGGGAGCGAGAGCGAGACCTGGACCTGGACCTTGATCTGGACCTGGACCTGGACCGGCTGTCCGACCTGGAAGATCCTGTAGACCTGGACCTGCTGCGAGATCTTGAGTAACTCCTTGATCGAGATCTGCTTCTAGGGAAACACAATTAAAAGCTGTAATCTCGCCGCCTACTAAATTTAAAACAATCAATTAAAATTCTCAACTACTTTGTATGCACTATTCACAGCTTTCAGTGATTTCAGACTGCTGCTGCATTTCTGTTATGCTCCATCATGGCAGTATTTTCTTACGCCAAGGCTATCAGGAACTGCTGGCCTTGATATTCTCTGCTAGCTTGGCAAAATATTAACTGCCTAATAAAAGATGCCCCCCCCTTCCAGCCAGGAGGGGACAAAAAGTTTTTAGGCATTTAGCAAGAAAAACACAAAGGAAAACTCACACCTGTGGTATTTACTCTCTCTATAAATGCCCATGCAAATTAGTAAGGGTTTCTTTCAAGACTCTAAAAAAGTCCCTAAAGGTGTGGAACACCAGCACACTTTAGGGCCTGAGAGTTCAACACCTTCTCTAGTAATGTGTCCCTTTTTTTTTTTTCATAGAAAGAAACAATTTAGTTGTAAGAGAGACAATGAAAAAGCTGTAGCTAACATGCTTTTTAGTGACTAGATGGCAGAACTGCTTTAGAAATAATGCAAGCAAGCTAACCATTTTTTCTTCCATTCTTGTGAAAAAGCTGGCTTTCACAACTCCTTGAGAAACATTTCCCAGGACTATGAGACAGCTTTCCATTAAATTAAAAGGTTTTTAATACCAAAATTCATGGTTTCTTAACAGTCCTTTCATTATAATATCACATTCTGTACTTCAAAGAAAATCTCCTTACTTTCATCCTAAAGTGTTCTATTTACCTTGTTTCAGCAAGTTTGTTCGTAATCTATTTACATTGCTAGAAAGTGGTTCTGTGCAGTGATATTTAGCTTGGGGCCAAAAAATTAGATAATAGAACTTTGGCACCAATACTACCCAATTCCATGCCCTCAGCAGAATTTTATCAGGTCAGGTGACATACCTATGCCTTCTGTGGTCTTCAGTCAGTTTAATTCTGCGTCCATTCAGCTCAGTGCCATCCAATTTTTCCAGTGCACTCTTCATATCACTGTAAGATGCAAACTCCACAACCCTGTTTACCATCATGAAAAAAAGAAAGTTTCAGGGAAACTGAAAAATAAGGAGACCAAGTTTGGGCCTTTCTCAGTCTGCTGATTCACAGCTTGATGTTTATCTTATGAAAGCTAATTTTTAACTGGGTTAACAGGAAAATATGACACTAACAGTCCTAGCCATCCATACCTTTCCAATCTTCTTAAACATTACCAGAACTCTCATCTGCAATGAGATGGAGAAAATGCAGGAAGCTACTCAAACCTGCACTAGCTGAGAAAGAATTCTCCCTTCCCTTTCTGCTTTGACACATTGTTTTCATGGTAGAGAAGAGAGACTGAGTTCAATACTGAACTTACTTACTGACAGTTTGTTTGTGTTTTGGGTTTTTTTGGCTTTTTTAACTGGACACATTTCAGCATCTAAGCCACACCACAGATTTGTATTTAATTTCTTATATACTACAAGAATAATCTTGCCATTTACAATTTCAGTTACCATATAGACATAAAATGAACTTACCCTTCATTCCTGTTGTTTCTGTGTGCATCCACATAGGTGACCTCCCCTGCCTTTCTCATGACATCTTTCAAGTCCTACAGCAAAAGTGAACATTTTAGTCAAACAGCACATACTTTGAGTCACCTAGCAGTAATACTCCCCTGAAACTGTTTAATGCTTTTCAATTTATATATATAAAAAATATATGCAGAATTTAGAAAACATTTCTGAGACAGCCTATGTAATAGCAGCTGCATATAGAAAGGATCTCTCATTTTACAACTACAGTGAATAACGACTGCTTTTAAGATAATCCTGCATCCCAAAACTGGCTGTTATGAAAACACAATGCAATACTTAAAATACCAACATGTGGACTGAAATCAGAACTGTAAGAGATGAGAAGCAACATAGTATTGAATGCAGATTTTCATGACTAACACCCCAGTGAAACGGCAGTCCAATATATGTAGACAGATTCACCCTATATGCTCACCTCCCCCAACTTCACAGCAAAATTAAAAGCAGAAAGGTGTCATTATTATATAATTAAAGACTTTAAAAATGGATTTTTTTTTATGTTTCACTGCCACACTACATTGTCGTGTCAACAGACATCCTTGTATTACTCTGTAGAGGCTAAACATGTGGAAACAGTAAAATTACTTGCTCAGCAATAGGATAAAGTACAAACAAATAATGCAAAAGGTCACTAAAAAAGCTAAACATTTGCATAAGTTACAGCAGCACTTTTACCAAACAGTATCTGGTATGTTATAATCCCAGACTACTTACCGCAACATGCCACAAGTGGCAGGTGACATAAGAAGGTACCTTAAGCAAAGAGTTGCTTGTCCAATACCTAGCTGGCCAAGAGGAACTCTCTTACATGAGAAAGGCAGAGTGATGGCTCATAGCAATATGCTTCACGGAGGTACCAGAGGCCCTGAAAGCACTGGACATAGTCTCCAGTCTCCAGAAGTGGCTAAAGAACCCGAGGATGATCTGTGCTAGCCAATCGAGATCAAACCCAGGCAAACCAAGATCTAGATCGCCAAAAAACAGGAGTGTCATAGGAACCAAAAGGAAAATTCAGAACAGGCCAAACCCTAGAACGTCAGCCACTAGAAAACCCCCACATCTTTGGTTCTTTTTCCTCCACACAAGAAAAATGAAGGTTATCCAAATCAAGGTTGTTAGAAAAGGTTCAAAATGCACTTGGTTAGAAATATGCTTAAGGAAGAAAAGACTACAAAACAAAAAGCCAAGAAAAACTTCAGAACATTTGCCACAGAATATGAGAAAGCTTAATTTTATCTAATATTTTAATTCAAATTCAATAGTTTTATGCTAAAAACTGGCATATGCAAACTAGTAGATATTTTCCTTGTTTCACAGGTACAGGAAACCTTAATAGAATATGAAAAATGGGCCCTATAGTGGCATTAAAAACAATTCTTCAACCTTGGTGAGTTTACCTCAACACAGAGATGATAGACAGAATTTTGGCTCCACTCAAGTCAATGAGAGTTTAACCAGACCAGGACTGGTAAGTCAAAAGGAAGTTAGAAAATGTTAATCTATATAATTATTTTCTAATTCAGTAACTTCAGGCTTTAAAATTGAGGCTCCCACAGACCTGCCACAGTATACGCTGAATCCTAAGAACCATAAACATGAAACACCATTGGCAATATAATGTCAACATGATTAAGGTGTCAACACTATTGCTCAAAACAGAGTAAGTGTGCAGGTGTTATAAAAACTCAACACTCTGTTATCAGAAGAATGATTTCAAGTTACCTGGTTTACTTAACCAGCGGAACAATCAAATTTTATCCTAAGTTTACTGTTCTGGGTCACCTTAAAAAGCCCAAGAAAACCCTGTTGTCCCTCACAGCAAAGAAAAATAAGGTGTAGGACAACCATAAATAGGAAAAACACATATTAAAAAATACATCTTAATGTAACATAGACCTACTTTTCTCAACTGCTTGGAAATTCCTGGGTATCAAACTAATGTGGGTGCCTGGAAAGCTCTTGAACATGCAGAACATTTGCTAAATTAAGGAGAACTCTAGTAGTTTGTCTACTACTTAGAGATAAGATTATCTATTAACAATGTAGCCAGCAATTAGAGGAAACTGATCTGAGTATGTTTTTATTTTTGGCTGGGTAGGGTTTTGTTTGTTGGGGGTTTGAATTTTTTGTTTGCTTGTTTCTTTTCAATATCCCAACACAATAACTTTTGAAGGAGACAGATGTTCTCAAAGCATGGGGATCTGGACACACTGAAGATGAAGTTATGTGTGTAAGGTTTTAAAGCAAGATTCCATATCGATTGTGCTGGCTAGAAGCTCAGGGATTAGAAGGGAAGAATACTGCCACTACTGTTAATGCATTAGCTATTTTAATCTGTTGTGTAAGTAGCATAGCTAGAAGACGTTAAAACACTGTAGTCAGTATCAAAGCAGTACAGCTTCAAAACTAAATGCAGCTTGCAATTGGCTGTTAGCTTCAAATGATGTCTATTTAGGCAGGTATCAAGAAGTCTCTCCTGCTAACTTATGTATTTTAGAGTCATTAAAACATTCAATTAGAATACAAAAGATTCACCAGTATGAAATCTGAACTGGGTGGGCTTCAGGTTAATATGTAAGTACACACAAAGCCATTATAAATATTCACAAGTCAAAGAAAGTTACAGAAGTGCTAATTTTTTTTTCAAGTTAACACGAAACAGCATTAAAGGATTTATTCTCCTTACACTGTCACAGCTTACTTCTCTGGTCCCTACTGTCACACCCAAGTGACAATCTCTTCATATATGTAACTGCACAGCATGCATACCCAGACGATATTTAGATTAAACCCACTTGCTCATCACATCAACTCAGCTGGTTTTTTCAGTTATTCAATAATTAACACAACTGTACAATTATGAACCCTTTGAACCTGTCATGCAGAAGACAAACAAACCTAGTTCAACTGTTTATCTGCATGGACTGCACCCAAACTCTTGCGAAACACATCAGCAGAGCTCCAGGCCAAGCAGCCTCCTCCTGGGGATGTATCTGCAAGACTGAGGCTTTGAACACTCAACATGTTCTACTGCATCTTTCAGTACATTAATGAGTCTCTTTATTCCACAGTATCTGTCGCTATGCCCTTTAAAAGTGAACTTTCTGTAGACTGTACACTATGCAGAACACAACTGAAGGAACTGATTATATGGCTGTTCTGTTAAAAGACAGATAAATATTAGCAAAACATCAGCAAGGGGCAAAAAAACAAAACAATGAAAAGAAAGCGTAAGAAAGCTTCAAGTGACAATTACTGAGTTCATTTTTTTTTAGAAATTATGCACAGTAAGCATACTTGACATAGCAGCTCTCTAACACTCCCTCCATGAACGATGTATTACCAGACTCTCAATCATGCATCAGGTCACAAAAATATTTTGCAAAATGTAAGAAAAGGCCATAAATTTCACTCAAAACAAAGGCATGCACTTCCAGATGCAACAATACAGAAGGATGAATGGATGCTACGCTTCTGTATTTTAGGAACGATCTAGAGTCTTCAAAGTCTTGTCAGTTGGTAAACACAAGTAATAAAGAATTGGTTCCCAACTACAAAATCTTGTTATACAACTATTTGCATAGCTGTGAAAGAAAAGACTTCTTTAAGTGTCTGAACGCTAATTTTTAGCAATCATTGAAGCTTTTTTTCTGATTTTTTTTTTGTTCACATTAAATATTTATGATGGCTTTATTAAGACATTATCCTGAAAGTAGGCTACTTAGAGGGTGAAAAATCAGGAGTAAGAAAAAGAAGGTAAGATGTTAACTCACCTGCCAGCTGATACGGGATGAAAGGTTTTCAACAATGATCCTGTGTTCAGTACGAACAGGAGGTCCATACCGGCTGGAAAAGTTCAAAGGGGAAAAAGGGAAAAAATCTCCAGTGTAAATAATTTAGAACATAAAAAATCATAGAATCATAGAATCAACCAGGTTGGAAGAGACCTCAAAGATCATCGAGTCCAACCCTCATCGTTACTAGACCATGGCCCTAAGTGCCACATCCAGTCTCAAATCTGACATTTTCTACAGTTTGCTAAGAGATTTAAGTAATTTCCTTGTTGCTGGACTGCAGATTTGATTCTCCCTAGTCAAGGATGTATTTAAGACTCCGCCACAGGAAGCAAGCTGCTCCAAGAGGATTAGAAAGGATTTTGATGAAGAACTTTTTACCAAGGCAATCAATATAGCTGCCCTTTTTTTTTCAGATACACCAAAATAAATGTCTAGTAGAGTGAAAATAATGTGAAGAGATTTAGTTTAATTTTGGTACTTGACCTGCTTGGCTCACATATGATTTTGGGGAATATTCAAGGGAAGGACAATTTTTGTCTATTTTTTTTTTTAAGCTGGCAGCATTCTGCTTCACGTCAGGGACGTAGAAGGCACAATTCAAAGGCATCTCAGTTCATGCTTCTAAATCCCAAATCACACATTTATACTTATAAATTCCACCACAGTCTAAAATAGACTTTTTTTTTGTAAAAATTTTCCTATTTCAGTAAAACGAGAGCTAAACAACTGGTTGCACTGAAATAACTGTGGCACTTTACAGCTGGTGTTTTCCACTTAATCAAAAACTAAAGATCCTCTCAAAAATGAAAACGTGGCTTGAAAATGTTCACACAGGAGAATAAGACATCTGGAAAGAATATTACCCTTGCAAGTCATTTCTGTTCCCAATTCTAGTCATTCTGAATAGAAAGAGATCTGAGAACTATGGAAAAAGGTATGCCAGTCTTTTGATAAGTAATGCAGGGTTCTAACAATGGCACTGCTTTTTATTATTACAGAAAAGACTCAAGAATCAAGAGCACTGACCTTAGAGAAAATGATTCTCATCTTCTCCAACCACAATCCTAAACTGTGCGCATTGATTTGTACACTGCAGTACGGGCAATTTCATTTCAGTGCCTACCTCAAAGTGTCACAATTTTTTTCAGAACATCCAGATCTTCCAAGTATTTAAAGAGAGGTCCCAGAGTCACAAAACTGGCAGGCTGAGTCTCATTTTTCCATTATTGCAAACCGCAGTCTCTTCCTGCCTGGCACTGGCAGTCTGACGTCATGAACATGACTACCCTGTCAGACACCCGCAACCTCCAATCACTTCCTACTTTAAAAGTCCACTTTTAGCCTGGACCTCGGGCCAATTCTACCGCATCAAGGTTACTGCCACTAAAGAAAAAACAATCTAATTAGCATACTTGCATATGCAAATTAGATCATCCAGACACAGGTTTGTAACTGGCAGCAGCTCTGACTTGGAAACAAACACAGAGGTTTATGCCTATCTTCGTCTTTCTTGCAAACTCTACTCTGCACAGGCCACAGCTACAAATCTTTTTCTACAGAGTAAAGTATTCCACATGTATTTACTTTACACGGGGAGATACAAAGTTGTAATGTGCAGTTGTTTGGTGGAATATATGTGAATCTGCAGAACTTTCATTGTGTGTTGGCACAAGTTTTACCACTGGCTCAAACCACTGAAAGCGAACAACTCCACAAATACTGTGTGTCCACTAAAGGTATTCTAGAGATGAGCTATGTTCTGTTTTAGAGACTCCATCGTCAGACAGACTCTCCTTTACAAAGGCACCTGACTGGTCAGCAAACTTAGTCACCTGGTATTCAAACACTTCTGCCTGTGTTAGTACCTTGTGCCCTAGCACTGCTCCTTTTCTAGGCTGTGCTAAAGTAAGCATTTTGGTAATCATACAACTGGAAATGTGAAAGCTTGGTTAAGACAGGAAATACCTTCAAATATTGCTCTACAATAATTACACTTAGCATGTAAGCTCAGTGTAATGACAAAAGCCTCATTGAGAGAAGCTCTGCATTTTTCCTGATTTAGCATTAAAAACTGCCAATCCAACTGCAGCAATACTCCTTTGTATCGTTTACACGACAGTAAGGAGAAAGACCAATGTAGTCCCTGCAATATGGCAAGGGAGCATTACTTAATAGGTTTGTGATCCTCTGTGAGACACTTAAACTGCTTTAAAATCCACACTCTCCTCAATCAGAGGAGGCAATTAGTAATGGACCTACAGGAGTTGAGAACGTAAAACTTTTCATGAAGCTATGCAAGGGAACAGAGCTGGATCCCTAAATCACAAGACAAAAACAGTTTTTCAGTACAGTTCTTCAGTTACTGTGTTTGGAGGAAGCAGAGTCCAGACCACCTACCTAGATCCACTCTGCGACTGGTAGTAACTGAACCGTTGTGCGAATCTCCCCCTTCCTCGCCGGGCTCGAGCATGCTCAATTGTAACCCTTAGGACAGGAACAAAACCAAACAAGCACTTAAAAAACCAGAACAAACTAAGTATTTGACATTGACTTCAATCTTTCGCAACTGGAAGCACATGTGCACAAACAAGCAGTATCTTGCCCTTGCAAGCAATGATTTGTAACAGTCACGGGTATTTCTTAAAGAGACAGACCGGTGGTTTTCTCTTGTCTCTTTCATCTCTCTCAGGCTTTCATGAAAATTGTCTGTAATTCAGACTCAAACACTTCAGTTGGCATGACCAGACACCAAGATTAATCACAGACAGAAAAGAGCACCAAAATAAGTAACAACAACCTAATGACCTAAAATCCAGCTTCCACAATCACAATAAAAATTACTGTAACATACAATGACTATAGTCCACATTGCTGCACACTGAAGGACAACACTCTAACACATTCAATTCGCTCTTACTAATATTTCTGATGATTTTTCTGACAGCTTGGAAAGAGAACTAAGCGCAAGTGGAGAAAATCAGTGCTGCTACTGCAGTCCCAAACTAATCTGTCTCACACAGGACTGTAGCCAGGATCCCAATGAATGCCTTCAAAGTTATGGAAGGTGTATCCCACCCCAGAGCCACGTGAAACGGGCGTCTGAGCACAAGCTAATGCACTCCATTTGGATGCAATGCACTTTTCCCTGTTCTTAAGGGAAATTATGGTAGCACACTTACCTTTCATCACACAACTCTTTACCATTTAGTTCATAAATTGCATCATCAGCATCCCTGTGGTCTTCGAATTCCTAAAAAAGAAAATAGGAATAGAGAAGCATTTTCCCTCACAGGGTATTTGAATGCTAGTAAACATGCTTTCTTTTGAAACTTTACATTTCTGCTGCAAGTACCATCCAGAACTGCCAACGAGGAAGTGGATTCCTACCACATTTATGACTGAGAAGCCAAGATGTTCCTATTCACAACTACTTCTTCTCCCTACACCCCACAAACTCCTTTGGCCTCCCTCAGTTGTTTTAGTATAACTATTTGCAGCATCTACCTAAAGTAAATTAAATTACTTTGTTTACTACAGAAATACCTAAAATACTTTTGGCAAGTGGTGGGGGGAGTTACTTCAAGGAATACAGTTTAAAACACAGCCCTATACACAAGGAAATCCTATGTAACAGCATGAGCTGATCACATGCAAACAAAAGCAGGAGAGTTGTGCACTCCTAAAACCCTCTTAAGAGTTCTGGAGTTGGTTCAATTTTTATTGAATTGGCAAAGCAAGAGTAAACTAGGAAAAAAAGCCCTTATTTTTTTTCCTGAGTGAATCCAGCTCACTAGCCTGGCAAAAAGGTGCCTGTGTAAGAAGAAGAAGAAACCTAAGCCCCTCTTCAGCAACTGGCCACCTGCAGGTCTGGATCAGCTATAACATGCATAATTCCATACACTGCTGCAGTGGAATCTGTCGCTTCGCTTTTGGCAGAAATGCTGCTTTAGTCAGCCTGAGTAGCCTCTGCCCACTATCCAGCCCACTGGTTCTTGGCAAAGCTGTTTGTACAGCTCTGCAGGAAACTAGGTCAAGAAACCTACCCAGACGAAGAACAGCACACTTTGTGCAGGAGGTGGGTGAAAAAGGCTGGTATTTTTCAACTAGATCAGCTTCCCAGGTAGCTCCGTTATGTGGCTGAATGACTGTAGCAACATCATGTGAGGCAAAGGCACAAAGGAAAGAAATAAAACACAGGGAACAAGCAGCTGGGTAGAGACTGCTTGAACCACCAGTGGAAGTGAAGACAAAAAATTGTGGAACTGCAGCTTGTGAGCAATGAACAACAGAGAAGAAGCTTCTCAAGTTGCAGAAAGTGTTTGCATAACTATAAACTGCTTTTGAAAAGCAATACTGGCTTAAGCAATCTTCCCCTTTCTGCACAGAAATCTGTTTCATTACCAAGTGAAACATCACACATCCTTGCATGGCAATGCAAACATTATATTGAGAAAATTAATTTAGGCCCAGCATTTCAGAGTATCAACAGTTGGCCCCTACAACTCCCATTATTTCAGCTAGCTTTAACAAACTGAATGTCTGCAAGTCTACTTGGCTTTATGGACTGAAGTCTGAAAACACTATGCCCTGAAAGCCATTGGAAAAAAAACCTCGGGAAACTACTAAAAAACCCCAAAACCACATCAGAAAGTAGATATAATTAGTTTCAAAGATCAAGCAGTGACTTCAGTCAAGCACAATGAAACGTGCTTTTAACACTGCAACAATGTTCCAAAATCACTTGGTTTTGTAACATGTTTTATAAAAACAGATTTTAAATAACTGAAAACAAAGAGGAACTGACAACACATGACAAGTGAAGTGCTGCAAAGGATAATGCCATTCAATATTTTTATAAATGACCTGGATGACAGAATCAAGCATGTCCTCACCAACTTTGTGTCTGATATTAAAATGGGAGCAGAAATAGATATACCAGAAGGAAAAAAGCATCACACAGGAAGACCATGCTAAGCTGGAAGATTAGGCAAACAAGAATCACAAGGTGAAGTGCTGCACCTGAGATAAGCCTAAGCAGCAGAAGAGGCTGGGGGCTGAGTGGCTGGAGTATAGATCTGCTGAAAAGGACATGGAAATCCTCGAGGAGAGTCAGATAAGCATGAGTCAGCAGTGTGGCCTTGCGGTAATGAAGGCAAACCTCATCCTGGGCTGCATCAGTAGAAGTACAACCAGCACACCAAGGGATACAATTATTCCACCTTACTTGGCATTTCTTTAGACACACCTAGAACACTGTATCCAGTTTTGGTCCCTCTAGGTCATGAAAGACATTCAAAAATAGGAGTGGGACTAGCAGAGGGCCAAAACTGATCAGAAGGTTGGAGAACAAAGAAAAGTTGAGAGAGCTGTTTGTTCAGGCTGAAAAGGCAGCTCCAAGGAGATCCAGCCAGAATCTTCCGAAACCTAAAACACTGTTCCACGGACAACGGAAATGATTTCCTCACATGGGTGACAGGTAAAGGGGGGGAAATGTGTTCAGCTGCAAGGAAAAAATTTTAACATGAGAATTGAATTTTTAGGTAAACTTGTGAAACAATTATTCAAGTTTATTAGCGAGCCTTGAGAAGAAAATGGTTCCGCCTACGAACTAGAGAAGGGAGAGGGAGGATTGCCTGACTCGCTTACAGTAGTTGAACAGAAGTTGTTCCTGAATGAGTCAACAGCCCTGCCCAAGGCCCAAGAGGAGAAGAGGAACACTCAGGGAAAGGGCATTGAGAAATAGCAGCAATTGGAAAGAGCACTCTATGTAAACTCAGACTCACGTCTAGATCAGTCATTTACCTCCGGACTCTAAGAGTCAGGTATTTACCTACTGGCAGCCAACAAGAAGTAGCTCATACAGCAGTGTAATCAGGAATCAGCATGTCTAAGAGTTAAGGAGCAATACTCATATGAAACTAAAGTAGGCAAAGCCTGGTTTTTTTGTTCTTTTCCCGTAACTTCACTCTGGGCAGAAAGAATGGCATGCAAGCCTGCCATAGTGCAAGGGCAGCATCAACCTTTCTAGCCTGATCTTGGTGCTGTGGAACAATTCTCAGTTCTCAGGAGACAACAGTTAAGAAGCAGGCTGATCCTGAGTCAGTTTGGGAACCTGCAAACCTGCAAAATTTGGACAAGAGTTTAGGAGCAAAGAGCTCCAGAAAGCAGCAGTAGGAAACTGAGATACAATGAACCATCTATTTCACTTAATAGTCTGACAGACACATACACCCTGTGAATGTGTACTGATGGTGAGTATGACTAACTTGTGCTGCTTAAGCGCACCAGAAGCACCTATTACACCTACTGTCTCAACCAACCACTTTGCTTTTACGTCGGGCCATTATTTAGATATGACCAAGCAGACCAGGAGTGAGAGAGGAACATAACTGGTTCTGTATAAACTTTTCTCCAGGTCAACTCTGTCAAGTTTTGTATTGACATAACAGGATATTTATATAGTCTTCAGAAATAAGGGATAAGTTTTAAATCCATGGAAGACTATGACCAAACAATGTATTTAATATAGCTAGAATATTACCAATATTTTGAGCAAAACCTAGTCAAAACTGTAATTCCAAATTCTGAAAAGCAGTGTGAAATGTGTATTAATATCTTTCATTTCCCATCACAACTATTACTCCCTTAACCATCTGCCCTTCCTTGACATCAGCCCAGCAAGGTCAGTACCTGCAAGCACGAGAAAGGAAACCAAGGTCATTACGTACCACAAATCCAAATCCATTTTTCAGATGGATTTCTCGTATGCGACCATATCCTTTGAAGAATTTCTCCACGTCCCGTTCACGAGCACGTGAGCTCAAGTGTCCAACAAAGACACGGCAGCCACTCATCTTGAGGTTGATACTAGGAAAGAAAACAGCAGAGTTGATCAGATGAACAAACCTAAAACAGGGTGATTAACATCACTTTTACACCTCAGAAATCTTGGTTAAACAGGATTTTACTGACTTCTAGCAGAATCTTTACAGAACTCTGTTTTTAAACTCCCTCCTAAATCATGCTGCTTACAGACTTCTTTATTTGCTCTCAGACCAGTAAAGTTTTTGTACCACAAAGCATGAAAAAAGCCCAACTCTGTAAGCTCAAAGATTAATTTACTGGGCTAACAGCAGCTGACAAAAACTGAACAAAACTGTTCTGCTAATCATGGGAATAACAACGTCAAACAGTCTCAGAACTTTTGCTTTCACCTGACAGAATTGCTGCAATAATAGCTGCACTGGCACACAAAAGATAAATGGTAATTGTCAAATTATTCCAGTTTCCAGTAGCCATAAATACCTTAACAGTGTACCAGGACTTGAAGAAACTTTCTATTATGAGATTTCAACAATGGCAAAAATAAAAAAAGGCTATTTTAGACATTCAGATTTTCAAAACTGATTCGGTATACTTAATTTGAGATACTTTAAGGAAAACTTGTTTACCTCAAGGTGTGACTTTTCAGTTTATGTGATTCAGAAATGTTTATGTTCTTGTAACTGGAAAATATTAAAAATGTCTCTCACTCAGTGAGCTTTCTGTCATAGAAAACCCAAACAACCCAAGCCTTAAGGAATGGAAATATGATGGAATCTTACATTACAATACTGGGCTCTAAAGCAGGCAAGGCAAACAGAAAACATATCATGTTAGCTGTGAAAGTAATTCCAGTCAGTCTGGACACGGTGTTTTAAATTCGTGCTAACTAACATCTATTAGGTTTCTACTGATTAGTTCCTTTACTCAGGCTCCCTGTGCCATCACAGAGAAGTACCAGAAATTTGGAAGACGTTTTGTGGGACAAGGGGCTGAACTGCAACAGCATTTACTTAGATTGGCCTCAGCTGCCTCGGCAGCCTGAGGTGATGGGTCTCTAATCGCTTTCACCTGAGAAGTTCTGTGCTCCCTCTAGGCAGGGCCCGCGCTGCCCTCTGTACCCTCTTTGTGCTCACGCTTGCATTTTAATGCCCACACGGAAATCCAGCCCAGTGGGCTGGTTCCAACCCCTCGCGGAGCAGCCAGGCTGCCGAGATGGTTCCCCTGAGCGCGCAGAGCGCGGCAGTGGCAATACGGGAGAGCCAGGCCCGTGCGGGAAGCACAGCCTTACGTAACTGCGCGCTGGGAGACGCGGGAGGCACAGCCCCTTCGGCAACCGCGCTCGGCTGGGGAACAACACGGGCCTGAAGGGCTACAACGCCTGCGCAGCTACCGTTACATATTTTTAGCTCTTAGTTCTAGGAAAACAAAGTGGGGAGAAGAATCACAGAAGGAAAGGAACGCGGGGTGGGTAAAACTGATCAGCGTTGAAACTGTCACAGATGCTGCGAAAGACGTGCGAACTCTCCTTCCCCGCGCTGTTACTCAAACACCAGGGAGCACAATGGACGCGAGATCTGCACCGAC
>NW_008673519.1:0-713 GCF_000695815.1 Acanthisitta chloris | reverse complement strand
TGTGGGACAGGTGTATCCAGGTGTGGGGCAGGTGTAGGAGAGGTGTATCCAGGTGTGGGAGACGTGTATCCAGGTGTGGGACAGGTGTATCCAGGTGTGGGACAGGTGTGGGACAGGTGTATCCAGGTGTAGCACAGGTGTATCCAGGTGTGGGACAGGTGTTGAACAGGTGTATCCAGGTGTGGGACAGGTGTATCCTGGTGTGGGACAGGTGTTGGACAGGTGTATCCAGGTGTGGGACAGGTGTATCCAGGTGTGGGACAGGTGTGGGAGAGGTGTATCCAGGTGTGGGAGACGTGTATCCAGGTGTGGGACAGGTGTATCCAGGTGTGGGACAGGTGTGGGAGAGGTGTATCCAGGTGTGGGAGACGTGTATCCAGGTGTGGGACAGGTGTATCCAGGTGTGGGACAGGTGTGGGAGAGGTGTATCCAGGTGTGGGAGACGTGTATCCAGGTGTGGGACAGGTGTATCCAGGTGTGGGACAGGTGTGGGAGAGGTGTATCCAGGTGTGGGAGACGTCGGGGTGTGTCCAGGTGTGTACAGGTGTATCCAGGTGTGGGACAGGTGTATCCAGGTGTAGCACAGGTGTGGGGACAGGTGTATTCAGGTGTATCCAGGTCTGTCCAGGTGTTCTCAGGTGTACCCAGATGTATTCAGGTGTGTAAGAGGTGTTCTCAGGTGTGTCCAGGTGTGGGACAAGTGTGTCCAGGTG
>NW_008673518.1:0-826 GCF_000695815.1 Acanthisitta chloris | reverse complement strand
ATATATATATATATACTGATTATTTTTTTTAACATTGCTAATGTTATTGGTGTCTTCACTGGATAATACTCGACTGCTGTGGACACAAGCGGGCTACTTGGGGCATAAGAAACAAGCTAAGACTGGACTTGAGTAGAAGCGCTGGGTGTAAACTTCTTAACTCTAACTGACTTGTGCGGCCTCCGCTGTTTCTCTGTAGAGTGTGCTGTACCACAAACCACCTTCTCCTTGCCTGGGACAGGGAGGAGAGGTGATGGAGAGGATGGGCAGGGAGTTCCTAGGGTGCGATGGGTCAAAGGCCAAGGAAATGGCCATCTCCGTGATCAAGGATTCCTCCTCCCCTCTCTTCCCCCAACCTTCGCCCTTATTCGTCTCATAACCTGCCTGCCTTGCTGGGACATGGGATGTCAGTGTACATTTTGCGTTGACTTTGTTCGCTATAGAAACTTTGCCAGAGAGATGTGCTGGCTTCTCTTAAGGATGGTGGGCAGCTGATGCGCACTAACTTTCCGTTCAAGGAAGTATCACAGGAGTCTAGATTTCCCGCCCTTGGTGGCTGCAAAAGGACGCAAGGTCTACAGTGTGCTGAAGCAAGAATGGGGACCGGTGCATAGCCACACAGTTGTTCAGCCCTGTCTGCTTTCTTCAGGCACAGAGCTGCCACTCAAGAGCATCCAAGATGCTTATGGAACATTTCTGGAAAGGGATATTAATCAAAAGTATATACACAGTAGGGGTGTGCGTGTGTGTGTGTATGTATGTGAATGTGTGCATTTGTGTCTGCCTGTATGTATGTACGTATGTGTTTTTCTCTCTTTTTTATATA
>NW_008673517.1:96495-99002 GCF_000695815.1 Acanthisitta chloris | reverse complement strand
GCCCTTGTGGGTGTTTGCCTTTCCCCGCGTTGCAGCCGCACTCGGCCCAGATGCTTTATCCTCTGCCGCTGGTGCCGGCGCGCGCACATGGACAACTGGCCGAGCGGTGTGTGGGGATTAGGAGCTAAATAAAACCACTAAAGCCCTCGCTCCATGTGACATCATTTCAGCCCGATGAAATCTCACGCACTGACCCAGCCAGCAACCTCAATGCAGTTTTTCCCTGGGGAATGATTTCTCTTTCATTAACGTTGTGTTGTTTTTAACACGTGTTTCGCCTGTTTTGGTGCCTCCTCTCCTCGCCTCCTCGGGGCTGCGTTTCACACAGCTCCCACAGGCAGAGAACGGGACGCGCACGGATCCGCTTGTCCCCACACACACACACGGGGATGTAAAAATAAAAAAGCAAGCTTCGGTATCAGCTCGATCTTAATCCAACCTGATGAAACGCTAATCCACTGCACACAGCTAAGGACAAATTAAATGGCAGCCAGCAGACAGGCCTAAAAAAAGGGCAATGCAAGATCCCGGAGACTATAAGAGCGACTGGAAATTAGTTAGGTATCTGTTTAGCACTTTATGAATATTGTAATTTGCTTTGGAAATGACTTTTTTTTGTTGTCGTTGCAAATTAGCCATGCTAACGAGGCTCCAAAAGGATCCTTTATATTATTACCATAATACCCAAATCCTTTCATCATCCCAGGACAGAAAATTGTGGAGGTGTAATCTGGAATGTGTAATTTTAAGACCCCAGCACAGGTCACAGAGAAGGAGGGGAGGATCAAAGGATCTATTAAGCCTGGTCTTACAAAGCAGAAAGGAAGAGTAGGCTTTTGCCTATTATCTCCAGCTTCCTTTGGAAAAACTACATGTTTGGGAGCTGGGAAAACACTCAGAAACATCAGACACAACTCAGTTTGTGACGAGCAATATTCCAATATTCCTATGGGCTAAGCACTTTGTTTCACACTTAAAGTGGGCAAAAGGACTTAGGTGGAATCACACCACAGAAAACTGTTATTTGGGAATGTCACAACAATTTCCATATAGAGCCACTGTTTTCAGAGGAGATATTAAAATGGCTCCTCAAAACACTTATCTAAATTACAACGTGCTGCTCGCGCTCAAATATTCCTTTTCAAAGAATAACAGGTCAACTGTTCCTTATTTTGGTGACCACTGCTAGGGAGTGGTAACATTTTCCTTTCTTAACTGAAAAATTCAGATGGAAATGATTTTGCCTTTCTCTGCTACCATCACAAATTTCTCCCCCTCCAGGATGGCCCTCCTGGGATGGACCCAGTAAAAGGAGAAGCAGTCACCTTCCCTGGTCTGTTTGCAAGACAGCTTGAGCATTTTTCCTTGGCTAATCCACAATAAATGTTTAGTGCACAAGCCATCACATGACGGACTATTGTGCTATTATGATAGCTAAATCACTAATACAGTCTAATGCTTATACTTGCCTATCATACTAATACCTCTGGGCTATATTTCTGACCCAAATACTGACAGGATCTTTGAGTAATCCCTAAATTTCTTTATTGCAGTAAATATTACAAATCCTCTTCAAACATTCTCTCCTCCAATTCCATCCCCAAGAACCACAGCCTTGAAAACGATGTTGGATATTACACAGACATGCACAACATGGGCCCCAAAAGATTATTTATGCAATTCTCAGGGAATATCTGATTGGCATTACACTGAATTAACTAACAAACTTCAGGCACATCGGAAAATTTCTTCCTTTGTGAGAGTCAAAACGGGAAGACACATTTGTGGCTTGCAAATAAAGCAGAGAACATTTTAACCAACAAAACCCACTTTATTACAACAACATTTTACTAAAGAATAAAATGTATTCCCAACTGGATACAGTCAGATCTGTGCCATTTGTTTGTTCTCAAGCAGTAGAAGAAAACTACCAAAAATGTATATGACAAAATAATAAAATCCTGGTCTATAGATCAAGGGCATCTCCCACCATTGTCTTCAAAGGGATCACTAATGAATACAGCCACTATGGCAAGCCCTGGCTGACAATGGAAAAAAACATGCCACAAAGAAATGATATTTCAAAAATGCTGATCTTGACCAACTGCAAGGGAAGTCAGAAGGCAGCTCTGAGCATTCGCCACCTTGGAGAAAACCAAAAGCTTTAACGAGCCCTTGGGTCTCATGATGGACACACAATAGAGACCTCACCCAAACCAACACATCTGTGGCTATGCCCTGTGCACACATGGCGACAGCAGGACCCAGCGACCATCTCCAGACTCCATCCCAAGCACAGGAGCACATCTGGCCTCCAACACCCACCCCTGCACCTTTGCCTGGGCACAACCTTGGGCAGAAGATGTGCTCTTCTCCCACCTGCTTCTCAGGAGCCAGGAAACTTCAGACCTGCTGCCAGAACACTCATACATATGAATGGTTTATCCCATACGTGCTGACCTCAGTGGAACAAAGCAACTGTTCTGTGGTCTGAGCCAAGCAGAGGC
>NW_008673517.1:95883-96478 GCF_000695815.1 Acanthisitta chloris | reverse complement strand
TACAGCCATGGGGCATATGTCCACCTTGGAAGGCTCTGTTGGATTCAATTCTTGCTGACCAAGAGCTGCCATCAACCCCAACAGACATGCCCAGGAGCCTTGGAGCTGGGCAGCCTCCCGTGCGACTGCGGCAGCAAAGGAAATGTTACACCCCCAGTGAGCCAATGAATGAATAAGAAATGACTGGAATGAAATATTTATGGATGGGCAGGAAGGGCCTTTTATTTTTGCTTTTTGGCAGTCTTAAAAGCAGCACCCAAACAGTATGGGCACTTCAAGCAGTGTGGGCAGCAAGGCAAGGGAGGGGATTCTCCCCCTCTACTCTGCTCTGGTGAGACCCCACCTAGACATGAGGAGGACATGGACCTGCTGAAGTGAGTCCAGAGGAGGCCACAAAGATTATTACAAGGCTAGAGCACCTCTCCAATGGGGAAAAGCTGGGAGAATTGCCATTATTCTGCCTGGAGAAGGGAAGGCTTTGGGGTGATCTTATCACAGCCTTTTCAGTACCTGAAGGCATCCTACAACAGAGCTGGAGAGGGATTTTTTACAAGGGCATGGAGTGACAGGACAAGCAGCAGTGGCTTCAATCTGA
>NW_008673517.1:90685-95783 GCF_000695815.1 Acanthisitta chloris | reverse complement strand
GGATGGGGCTTGGAGCAACCTGGGCTGGTGGGAGGTGTCCCTGCCCATGGCAGGGGGTTGGAACAAGATGATCTCTAAGGTCCCTTCCAACTCAAACTGTTCTATAACTCTATGATTCTATGAAACTCCTGTAGCTCTGTACCCACTTCTGAATTCAGTCCCAGGCAGCAATGCCCAGGAGAGGCCACAGAGGCATAACCCAATGTAACTGATCTCACTGGCACTTCTCAGGCACCAGCACCCACATCCTGGACATGAGGGGGAGACAAGGATTGTAGGACAGGCAGAAAATCTATTATCCCTTTATCTTTTAATGCTAGAGACATTTTGGGAAAAAAAAAACAACCCACATATGAAAGGAAAAAAGAAGCTGATCAAGAGATTAAATGCTCTGGTATTTGCTATTTCAGATCACGTGAAGAACACAGATTTTTGACTTAATACCCTGATTTTCAGTTCAGCATTGATCTAATACATAGCAAATTTGGCTGTCACATGATGACTACAGAAGTCTGCTCTGAATAAAAGGGGAGTAGAGAAAGGTGGGTCCATCCTTTAGACACCACATTCAAAACTGATGGCATGAAATCTGAGTCTGGAATCGCTCACAGTGGATATGAAACAAGCAGTGCTACAAAGTGCCATTCTCTTCCCATGAGGAGAGTCTGTTTTACACATAAAACCCATGATAAGAAATCAGGATGCTAAATCTGCAACACAACCGCGTAAACAACATTTTTTGGTGTCTGCAGCACTGACTCAGGAGAGGTTGGATGTGAAATTTCATTCACATTGATGTAAAGCATTTCATTACCTATTCTGAAAGCAAATTGCTGGAAAAATTGCTCTGTGCAACAAAATAGTGCAGACTGGGTTTAGTTTTGCTTTTTATTACTGTAAAATACTTTTCAATTGCAAATTTAAATCTTGTTTCTATTGGAAAAAATAGTTTTAATGTAGCAAAATGTTGATGTTTTCATCCAAATTATTTTCTTCTGGGAGAGAGCAGAACAGAAACAGTGTAGTAAATGTGCAAAATGTAATTCCTGGCAAAACTGTGAGGTGCGTCAGTATGAGAAAGGCTATTTCTCTTCCAAAGGCAAAGCAATCCTACCCCTGGTAGTGAGAAGTCCTCTAGAGAACAAATGTGTCTTGTGTAAACAGAGAGAGCAGAGATCAGGACACCTTTACTTCACTCTGCCACTGTCAGAGAGTAAATTGCTTAATTTCTTACTCTCCAATTCCCCTTCCATCAAACGGGATATAATAATATACACCCATCACGTCTGGATGGTGTTAAGATTAATCAGTGTTTGTCATATGTTTGCAGGTGACAAGGCACAAAGCTATCAGGAGGATAAATGCTGCTGCCCTCACTGCCTGAGCTTTCAAGGACCAAGTGTGATTGTGCCTAATGACCCCCAAAGCTTGGGAAGCCTTTCCTGAACATCCTCCTCCCTACGTTCAGCTTGCAGGATGCCAGGGAAGCAGAAATGAGCTAAGCTCTACTGTGGTGTGCATGGATGCTATGGAGAAGAAAAGCCACTGGTGAGGCCACACCTTGAGTACTGTGTCCAGTTGTGGCCCCACAGTGCAAGAAGGACATTGAGGGGCTGAGTGTGTCCTGAGAAGGGCAATGAGGCTGGGGAAGGATCTGGAGCACAAGTCCTGTGAGGAGTGGCTGAGGGATCTAGGAGGCTCAGTCTGGAGAAGAGGAGGATCAGGCTTGATCTTATCACTCTCTACAACTACCTGGCAGGAGATTGCAGCCAGGTGGGGTCTGTCTCTTCTCCCTGGTCACTAGTGACAGGACAAGAAGACATTGTCTTAAGCTGCACCAGGGGAAGTTTAGGTTGGACAACAGGAAGAATTTATTCCCAGAAAGGGTGATTAAACATTGGAATGTGCTGCCCAGGGAGGTGATGGAGTCACCATCCCTGGAGGTGTTTAAGGACAGACTGGACATGGCACTTAGTGCCATGGTGTAGTTGACAAGTGGTGTTAGGTCACAGGTTGGACTCAATGATCTGAGAGGTCTCTTCCAACCGTAATGATTCTGTGAATTGGATGTAGCATGAGTAATGGACACACACACACACATGCATGTGCACAGATTTTTAAACAAATAAATTACAAAACTGAGAGAGAAAAAGCAGGAAGAAAATGTTCCAAATCCTTGGAAACTATTGCATTTGCTCAAATTTGGCTCTGCAAAAATCTCCCTCACAGTGGCAGTAAGCACTCTGCCTAGATGGACTTTTTAACAGTCTCCTGAAATTAGGGGAGCACAAAGAGAAAATTAGCAGGATTGTGCTGGAATCATTTTCAATAATCAAAGGAGCAGCACAGCATCTGAAAGCACTCAGAGCTTGAAGCCATGCCACATGCTTTTACCAATTTCCAAACCAAAAACATAGACGCTTTGTAACTTCAACAAAACGCTCGCAAATACCAACTCAGTGCCTTACAACAAAACACTCTTGAGATTAGCTGATTATTAAACAATCATTGCCTCGTGGAACTCTGCATTTTGATGACTTTAAAGCAAAAAACCCAAAAGCTTATGTCCGTTTATAACTCAACCCCCCCAGTGCTGGGATAGAAATGTGCCATAACCATTGGTGTGACAGGAATCCCTGGGCACAAGCTGCCTCAGGATGTTCTGCACAAACTGGGATTGGTAACTGAGTACAATCACTGTTCCCACTGGCTACACACAAATGGGACCATGCACATGGAAAATAAAAGGTTGATACGGTACCCCAGTAAATGTGGAGGCACAGCAGCAGAGCCTGTCTCCCATGCCAAAGCCAGCACACATTTCCTCCCTGATGACACATATTGCAGTGCCCTTCTGAGTAATATACCAAGAATCCCCTGAAACCTCACAAGCCAGCGTGGAGAGAGAGGATGTGAAGCCCCTTCCACTCACACCAGCTGGTGTTATGCTAAGAAGGCTCATGGAAGAATCTCACATAATGAAAATAGTGACCTTTATCACCGTGGACCTGTTTGCCTCACCACTGCATTTTTGTGCCTCTCCCTGCTTGGAAGGGGTTAGATGTAGATGTGCTCCCTCCCACTCTCACAGCCAGCCAGGCCATGTCTCACATCACTAGCACACAACAACTCTCTGGCTGGAGCCATTTCTTTCATCTTTCATTGAAAGGTGCCCTGACCTCAACTTTCCCCCTCCATGACCTGAGGGAATGGCATAAAGTTTTGTCAGGGAAGGGTTAGGTTGGATATCAGGAGAAGGTTCTTCCCCCAGAGGTGTTTGGGCACTGAACAGCTCCCCAGGGCAGTGGGCACAGCCCCAAGGCTGACAGAGCTCCAAGAGTGTTTGGCCAATGCTCTCAGGCACAGGGTGGACTGTTAGGATGTCTATGCAGGGCCAGGAGTTGGACCTGATGATCCTCGAGGGTCCCTTCTGACTCAGGATATTCTGTGATTCTATAAATTCCCTTCAATTTATTTCATTATATGTGCAAGAAGCACCTCAATGAGTGTGTGGTAACTCATCACCTCATGATATCCTGCTCCCCTGGTGAGTGCCTGCCCAGAGAAGCTGTGGCTGCCCCATCCCTGGACGTGCTGATGGCTAGGCTGGATGGGGCTTGGAGCAACACAGGCTAGTGGAAGGTGTCCCTGCCCATGGACTAGATGATCTTTACAGTCCATTCCAACCCAAATGATTCTATGATTTGCCATCCAGGATGAAAGTCAAACGGCAGATAACAATTGCAGGAAGTCAGCAATCATCTAAAACACTTGCAGAAAAAAACCCAAGCAGCTCAGCTGTAAAACACACTTGGGGCCACTGAAATGAGCCCTACAAGCTCTTGAAACTTCAATCTGAAACAATTCTGCCTCTAAGGATGCAGAGACTCCAATAAAAGTTGGCAGAAACAGCATTGTCACACTCCTGCATCAACAAAGGGATAATAAAAATATCAGATGTATCCCTACACCACACAGCTACACACTTTGAAGGACTCCAAAATAAAGATCAATCTGGATGCTGAGCAGCAGCAGACAAGGTTCATTGGGCACATCCCTCAGCCACTCGCACAGATCTAATCTACGAATGCTCTTAAAAATAATCCTCTAGAAATCACATCAGGCACCTTGTCTCCAAAACTGGGTATTAAGACTCTGAGGTCAAATCTCATCATTTTTAATAAGAACTTAGGATCAAGATTTAAACAGCATGTGTAATGAAAAGCATGGGAATTATATATGTCCCAGAAAGCAGCAGAGAAATCCACTGTTGAGCGAATAGATAGCGTAATTCTGAACTCTGCCATGCATGCCTGGGCTTTGCACAAAAAATAATGAATCACTAGGCTGCAAAAGGGGCCTGAGGAGATAAATGGGCTGAGGTTCAGGGTGTCTCTCTGCCTTACTTCCCCTGATGATGCCAAGAGGTTGAAACACTTTGCTTGCAGACCCAATGCAGAAAAAAACCAAAAGCAAAAGCAAACAGGGGAAAATATTTAACTAAAAAAACCCCAAACCACTTATGCGTTGCTTTTTTAAAAGACTGGTCTTTAGTATTGCAATAAGCCAAGCACCAAATGCAGAGGGAGCACATATGCAGGTGTCTTACCGTGGCCCCTCACTGTCTGTGGGGATGGTTAGGGGGGATGGTTGCCCCACGATGAGGATGACCCCAAGGCTGAAGCTGCCAGCTCTGTGCCCCTTGTCCAGGTTCATTTGCTGATCCAATCAAATGTCTGCACTTTGGCCATACTGAACAGGAGCCAGCAGTGTGCTCAGGTGGCCAAGAAGGCCAATGGCATCCTGGCCTAGATCAGGAACAGTGTGGTCAGCAGGACCAGGGAGGTGATTCTGCCCCTGCACTCGGTGCTGGTGAGGCCACACCTTGAATCCTGTGCTCAGTTCTGGCCCCTCAGCTCAGGAGGGACATTGAGGGGCTGGAGCAGGTCCAGAGAAGAGCAACGAGGCTGGTGAAGGGACTGGAGCACAAGTGCCATGAGCAGAGGCTGAGGGAGCTGGGGGTGTTCAGCCTGGAGAAGAGGAGGCTCAGGGGAGACCTTATCACCCTCTGCAACTCCCTGACAGGAGGTTGGAGTCA
>NW_008673517.1:68896-90669 GCF_000695815.1 Acanthisitta chloris | reverse complement strand
CAGGCAGCCAGCAGCAGGACAAGAGGGCACAGACTCAAGCTCTGCCAGGGGAGGGTTAGGTTGGATATTAGGAAGAGATTTTTTACAGAGAGAGTGCTCAGGCATTGGAATGGGCTGCCCAGAGAAGTGGTGGATTCACCATCCCTGGAGATTTTTAGGATGAGACTGGATGTGGCACTTAGTAGCATGGTCTAGTGACCACGGTAGGGTTGGACTCCATCTTGGAGGTCTTTTCCAACCCAGTTGGTTCTATGGTTCTATGATCTGTTATCATCATCAGGCAGCAACACTGTTTGCTCTCAAAACCATGGTATTTTGTGAACTGAAGCTGTTTAGTACCAAGTTTGGAGGTGCTAGATGGCAGCAGAGAGTGTTTTGTCTTAAATTTAAATTTAAAAGGCAGTCTTAAAGAAAAGAAGACAAACCAAATTAATAGTGTGAAGCTAACAGGCTATATAAAAGTGCCACTAAGAAATGATCCGTGTCCCCTAGTTTTAAGGCACCAGAAATGCACAACCAACCTGAAATTTGCTCTTTGAAGCTAGCTCTCCGATAGAAAAGCCATAATGAAAACCTTCACTGTTTTGGCACTTGGATCCATTACATTTGTTTGTGGAGAGCAAAAAAATATAAAAGAAAAGTTGTGTAATGTGTTTCCCTGCAGCTTTATTTTAGTATAGCCAGATGTTCTACTCCTGTCAAAATAGTTACTAGTAAACATACAGGAGAATCAGAACAAAATCTAAGAGTCTGGTCCAGATCCAACATCATTAGTGCCTGGAAGAGTGTAACTTAGGAGTTAAATATGAGTTTTTTGCTGGGATTTTGAAGGAAAATCCATCCTGTTCTCATCTGTCCCCAAGGACTGATCATTTCTCATCACATATTTGGAAGCAGCCAAATTCCACCCCCTGGATGCTGGAGGCAGCTTCTGCAGCTCTCCCACACTCGGAGCTCAGAACAGGCGACAGGGCTGCCCCGAGGCCTCTGCTCCAACAACCCTCCACGCTTCTCCTCCCAGATTCAGGGATATTATTACTTTTCTGAGCAATCTTTAAATGCAGGGGAAGATTTAGAGCAAGGAGAAAAAAACCCCAGATATGATGACAACATGTTAATCCCTAAACCAGTTAATTTAAATGGGATATGCGGTAGGGATGGAAATGAAGTTGATGGTATTGAAGTCATCAGCTGGAATTGTTTCTTAATTAACGACACCAAGTTATAAAGCATGTTACATGGAACCTTGTCTGGAGGCTGGGGAAGATGGAAAAATACAAGGCAGAATTAAGAGTTAGACACGCTTAAGTTGCCATAAACGTGGGTTAAAACACCAGGAGAACACAGCAGAGGTGGTTTTCTCCTCCTTGCCACAGCTTCAGCCACATATCTATTACCAAAGAGCTGCATACCAAATTAATGGAATTTTTGTCTGTAACCTTATCTAAATGTCTTACTCTTTCCTGGATGCCTGGGGAATTTTGTCAGCCTGGCTTCGATCTGGCTCAAGTCCTACATCTTGTCATCGATATTCCCCTATGGCATGTCACAGCAGATAGGCTGCACTGGAGTGGATGCACAGGGAAAACATCTACACAGGACTGCAAGGCGACTGGAGCTGCCTGTGCATCCATGCTGTGAGCAACAACAGATCTACAACCTGCACATCTGTATCTATATTGCAGCTCCATCACAAAGCAGAAGTCACCAACTTACAAACAAACACAGAGTTCTTGGTTCAGCACAGCAAAAGGCTTGAAAATCTTGGAATAAGGTCAGTAAGATTGAATCATGTCCCTAAACCCACTGAAGTTGCTTGAACTTTCTTAATCCATAGGATGAAATCATAGAATCATAGTGTGTTAAGAGCTTGGAATGGAGTTTATGTATCACACAGCCCCAACCCCTGCCCTGGGCAGGGACACCTCCCACCAGAGCAGGTTGCTCAAGGCTCATCCAACCTGGCTGTGAACACTGCCAGGGTTGGGGCAGCCACAGCCTCCCTGGGCAACCTGGGACAGTGTCTCATCACCCTCACAGGAAAAAACTTTCTCCTGTTATCTAACCTAAATTTTCCCTCTTTCAATTTGTACCCATTCTGTCCAAATTTTTAAAAACCCTTAAAATTTTAACTAAACCTATTCATGACAAGCAATTCCCAAACCTGCCATGCCTCTATCAGCAAACAGCTAATTAAGAGCACTACTTTTCATTGTCCACATTGGTAAAATGAGGTCTAATCCCGCTTTCCTGTGAACTTGAAACCTCCATAAAGGCCAGAGAACTTTGGGCTCACAGGAAAGCAAAACATCAGGAGCAGCCAGACAGATCTTCAGTTTGCACAGATCAGCACAGGGTGCAACAGCAGAGGATGTGACAAGCTAACACTGCCTTTTCTCTAGGCAAAATGTGGTAGGCAACCCTTCCTTAAAAGCCTGATAGTTTGTGCGCTTTGAGGTGGAAACTTGAAAAAAAAAAAAAAAGGCAGTGTAAAAAGCTTTATTGTGGGGGGGAAATCCTTGTACTGTGGTTTATATTCATGGAACAAAGGAACACAAATCCACTAGATAAAAAAAGGTCTGTATTTATTCCAAATAAGTCACTTTTGCTCAGGACAAGCAGTTTCTTCCGTGCCTGATATCATCTTTAACTCATTGTTTCTCATCAAATGTCTAGTGGTGATAAGAATTTCCTGAGATAATAAGATTCTATTTCTAAGCAGTAAAAATAAGTATCATCAGATGCTCCTCAATGTGCAAATTTGCAAGAATGGAAGAAAATTCCTCCACCCAAATACCAAATGTGCTCATTTTGCTACTGTTCCACCATACACAGGAGGAAGAATTGGAGGCATCCACTTCCCAGAGCTGCCCAGTCACTCCTGAGCCCCTCAGATGTGCAATGGGCTGGAAGAGAGACGCTGAGCACTGAGACAATTCATTTGCTGGCATTGTATGTACCACACTGTTTTAGAACTCATTATTTTCTACACAATACCATGTTAACAAAAAAACAAGAGGACACCAGAATTGAGGCTGCTTGTCCAACTTTCAACCTGCCTTGTAGTTTTTAGTACATTTTCCTTCCCATCTGCTTCCAGAAGCAAAGTTCTATTTTTTTAGCATAAATGGACTGTGGTTAGTGAATGAGAACCTATTCCACAGTCTGCTGTTAGTGGTGTGTGAGCCCAGACCTCAAGGAGACACTGCTCAAACACTGCTGCAAAGCCAGGACCATTACAATTCTTTAGAAGCACTTTTATTGAGGGTTGGTTTGGCTTTTTTTACTGCTAAGTGCATCACAAGCAATAATTGACAGTGTAACTATTAAGTTCACGTCTACGGAGGAGAAACGGAAAGAAAACACCAGGTAAAAAGCACCCCCTGACACAGATCCAGGTTTGCGTTTGCCAGAGTATCTACTTACATAGGTTATTTATTCAAATATCACTGGACATGGTATGCATTGACTTCCATCATAGGTGGAAATGTGGAACACAGAATTACTGCCCAGCCTTGAAATGACTTAACCAGCCTCATGCAGCCACAGCCAAGATAACTTTGCTGAAGCTGAAATCATCCATTCCTACCCCAAATCCCTCTCCATTTCACAGAATTACAGAATTATTTGGGTTGGAAAAGGCCTCCAAGATCATTAAGCCCAAACTTTGACTGATCATCACCTAGACCAGAGCACTAAGCACCGTGTCCAGTTGTTTCTTGAACACGTCCATGGATGGTGACTCCACCACCTCCCTGGGCAACTCCTTCCAACGCCTGACAGCTCTTTCAGTGAAGAAATTATTCCAGATGTCCAGCCTGAACCTCCTCTGGCACAACTTGAGGCCATGTCCTCTTGTCCCATGTTCCCACCTTTCCAACAAAACCAGCCAGTTTTAGGCTCCCAACAGTGCTACCACCTCCTTCTCCCACCTCCACAGCTTCCCACTCTGCTCACATCCTGCTCCCCAGCACCCATCCTAGGATTCTATCATCCCAGCTGGATAGTGAGCCATGGAAAGGTGCTTACTAAAGGTCTGCAAGACAAACTATCACATCAAGGACACAGACCCACCCAAGACGCGTCAGTAACCACTGACAAGCAAAGATGTGGAGAGTCAAGGCCACACATAGATACTATAGTGACTGGCAGGCAAACCCAGGAGGAATTCCTACAGGAAGTATGACTGACAAACAGCACCAGAGAAGCCTCACGCAAAGAGGACACCAAGGTGCCACTAAGAATTTAAGTTCTTAAGTCAAAAGCTGACAGACTCGTGCATTAAGCACTGAGACGTCTATGTGACTGCACTGGCATTTATCAGCCATCAGACATACCAAAGGACCCGAAAGAAAACAAAGAAATCAAATGGCCTGTTTGCCCCTGCAAACAGTTCTATTTTGCAAAGTACAGGCAACTCTGGTGGCACAAACTGACATGTAAGGACATGATTTCCCACTGGATAATGACAAATCCTGGAGCAAAAGCTGTCAGAAAATGTCTGGGCTCGCTTGGCCTCGCAATTATTTTTTCACTTTGCTTCTTGTTCATCTCAGGGCTGCCACTTTTGGGACATGTGTTGAAAGCTTAACTGACTCATAAATGTTAGTGCAAACTATAACCTATAAAGCCAGGCATTAAAATTCCATGGCACTGCTGTTGCAGACAGCAGATAGTGCAGCTGCAATGGTACAGAGTAGAGGCAGCACTTGGGATCATCAGAGAGGAATTCAGTGGTGTTGGGAAAGCTGTTTTACACACAGACAAGATGCTGCCATACTGTATCCTGATGTGCCACCACTACTGCCATGTGCCTGTTAGGTTTCTACATTCCATGAGGGAATGACAACACAACCCTGCACACTGCCACAGCACCTCCTCCCACCATTCCCAAAGACACAGCCAGAGCCTGTGGATGAGCTGCTCCTCAGTCCCTGTCTAGTTCCTGGTACCGTTTAATATTTGTTTAATCATACTGACAGAGGCACAGTGTGCAACCTGTGCCAGTGTCTCACCACCCTCACAGGGAAAACTTCTGCCTAAGATCTAACCTAAATTTCCCTCTTTCCATTTCTCCCCATTACTCCTTGTCCTGTCACTGCAGTTCCTAATACAGAGGGTCTCTCCCTGGAAACCTTTCAGATCCTGGAAGGTGCTCTGAGGTCTCCACACAACCTTCTCTTCTCCAGGCTGAACAGCCCCAACTCTCTCAGCCTGTCCCCATAGGGGAGATGCTCCAGTCCTCTCACCAGTTACATTGCCTCCTCTGGACTTGCTCCAACAGTTCCATTTCCTTTTGATGTTGGGGACACCAGAACTGTGTGCAGTACTCCAGGTGGGGCCACACAAGAGCAGAGCAGAGGGTGAGAATCAACCTCCCTTGACCTGCTGCCCACACAGCCAGGACATGGTTGGCTTTCTGGGCTGTGAGCTAACACTGCAACACACATTGAGTTTTTCATCAACCATCACTCCCAATTCCTTCTCCCAGTGCTGCTCTCAATCACTTCTCTGCCCAGTCTATAGGTGTGTCTGGGATGGCCATGACCCAGGTGCAGGACCTTGCACTTGGAGGCACCATCACACACTTTGTTCTACCACATTGTATAATTATATCTAAGCTCTCTGTTGTTGTTTCCTAAACGAGAGGCAGGTGAGCTTCTGCCCTGCTGCCATTTCCTTCAGAGGCTGAGAAACTGCACTAAGTTTGGGACAACCCCACAGTAACTTGGCTGCAAAATTCAGACCCTTTTCATGCCACCCAGGGCAGCAGCTCCACTCTGCACGGCTGCAGGACTGACTCTGCTTTGTTTCAGACACAGCAAAGCCAACGTCCTCCCTCTCCATCTCCCACTCAGACACAGCTCCACAATATTTGTTGGAACTCTTGGGTTTTTTTCATTCACCCCGAGGTAAAAACCCATCATGGAATGGAAAATTTCAGCTCAAACAAACTTAAAATGTGGCAAAATAACAAGCTAATGGGAACAGTATCCAAACGAGGGGCTGCTGGACAAGGCTGACTCCACACAGCACCAGCGGCTCCACCTCTAAAGCATATTTTGACCCACTATGGCATTAGACACAATTCCACAAACAGGAATTATGTAAACCACTCTGCATATATTATTTTCAAAAGCCCCAGCCATTCACTGGGTACAAATTTCCACCCACATGGATCCAATTATAGCATAGGCACCCAAAGTCTCTGAGACGACCAGAAGAGAAAGAAATGGGTAAGCCAAGCACACTCCATTTGGACAGGCATCACCAACCCACTTAATTGTTGACAGGCTATTCAAAATGCCTTTACTGCAGGCTGTTGCCCTAAAATTCCTTTATCCCCTCAAGTCTGCACCTTTATCCCACCCATATCCTTCTACAGATCAAAATTTGTTGCCTGGTCAAAAAGGTCACCTCTTCAAAACAGAGCAAAAAGTAACACCATCATACCAAGATGTCAAAAGTATATATTAACTCCCCCAGGGGAACAGGTCAAGCTGAGCAAAGCACTGAAACTGCACAGCTCCTCTCTCTGGAAGACTCATAAACCTGCCCATAAGGGCTCTGAACCAGCTTGTTAAACTACACCACCTCCTTGCATGGCTTAGATTATTTTTCCATGCCAGATGCACGTTTAACGGAGTAAGACAAACACTGCACCTTCTTAATATACTCTTTTAACACTGTTTGTAGGCCATTTCCCTCAACATGGGCCTGGTTAAGGTTTTAGCAAGCCCCTATGAAGAAGAATCCATCTGGCAGCTTGGACAGTGATTACAACATGCAGCCAGAAGGTATTTTGCCTCCAGACCTGCCACCATCCTGCTGTGTGGAATAAAGTCCATTCCTAGCAAAGTCTGCAAGGTTTTGTGTAGAGAATAGTATAAGGGATGGCATTTGCAGCTCCAGGAAAGGCACAGCAATCCACCTGTGGACTACCAGACATTTAGCCTTTCATCAGGTAAAAGCAGCTTTGTATCCCATTCACTTTTTAAAGGGGAAAAGCTCCTTAAGTGCTTCCACAGAACAGGAAATCATTACAAGCAACTTTTCTTGGACCACATTGCCTTCAGCTTGATGGAGTGGTGGAGATTCTTCTCACTGAACACCATTCTGTTAGCAAAGACACACACTAAGTCTGCTGAACTTAGTTCCTTAATTTCTCATCATCTTTCACCTATTATTCCATACCCTTTCAAGACAAATGGCCATTTTTTTCTCAGAGTGTGTTTTCACAGCAGCTGCAGTGGCTCCTCTTCAGTGCTTTCCTATGCTATAATCCAAGATTAGGAGCCTAAAACAGCCACCAGAGAGGCCAGTACAGTGTTCAGCTGTCCTGCAAGTCTTAGTATTTTGGCAAATCCTAAGCTTTTAGCATTTTTCAAGGTATTTTTGACAACACTGCTCACATTCAGCCTTATCTGTTGCTCACAAACGCAACACAACAGAGCCTTACAACGGTGACTCCCATCATTTCCATCAAATTACAAACCCAGTGGCAAACAACAAAGTATGCTTAAAAAAAGTTGTGTCTTCTGCACATTTACAGATTAGAAAAGAATATCTTTTGCCCAAGAAAGAAGGGAAAAAAGCTCATATATCAGAGGAAAATAATCTAGACTTCAATCACATCTAAAGCTCCGTTAGCAGGTTTGTCGCACGACCCTTTTGAATTTCTTGTACACTCAGCAACTAGATCTGATGGTAAACATCAAACCAGGAAGGCAGCTTTTGAAAATCCAGGCTCAGCTGATAGGACTCTTTTAAGTCAAGTTCAAAGTAAGTTTTGAAGATGAGACAACGTGCTACACCTGAGTGTTTATGACATTCAGTAGGAGAAATACGCAGCTCCACGCTGCAGAGTAACCTGGATACTCCTCCCCAACTCTCATCTCTGCTTTGCCTCCCCCTCTCCAAAATTAACACAGCAACATTATTAGAGAAAAGTAACTTAGGACCTAAGTTTAAAGCAGCAGCAATGGAGAGTCAGCAATATATGGCACTGAAAAATCAAGGCAAAATCCACCCTGTCTTGCTGATCACTGGAACTCCACAAAGCCCCACACATTTTGCTCCAGCAGGCACAGCACAACTTCCCCGTGAGTCCTGTGCTTTCATCCACCAGCAAATCCTACTTCACCTCGTTGGCATGCAAGTAATACTGCAAATTGTTACCCTGCAGGCCACTATCAATCTCCTTAAGAGCAGATGAACACAGCAACTCCTGAAGAGACCCAAGATAGTCTCCCTAATCTAACACTCTGCTCTGCTTTTGTTGCTGATGGCAAAACTTGCACAAGCATTGGAGAATTATCAGAGTGTATACCAAAAAGTCAGAGCTTGTTTGCCACCACTTGATTTCTGTCATAAGTAAATTACACTACATGAGCTGCAATGGAAAATGTTACCTAAAAACTTCTCCTGCTGGAAAATTGATCTAGAAGGTAAAAGTCACCTGTGCTGTGAGACTGAAACACAGCATCAATAAGGAATTGCAGCAAACCTGCATATCTACCTGGTCACTACACACCAGCAAAAGAAAAGCTGTTCCAGCAATATGTCCCAAACCATTAAAACAACATTTCCCATCTATTTTTTGTAGGATGACAGTCATTATTACAGGAGATTGTCTATTTCTGCACCCCCTGAGTGACATTTGTCTTGGACACTGCAACTGGCACTGACTGGAGTGGGAAGGGAAGGGTGATGGCACCCGTCTCCGTGTCCTGCTCTTTCTCCAGCCAGAAGAGACCTCCAGAACACATTCAACAGACCACAACCCTTTTCTAAAGACAGTATAGATTTCAGCTATGTTTCAAAATGGGAATGCCTAGATCATTTCAGCAGAAATTAGGACAAAGGGAGAAGACCTGGTAATTAAACAGAAATCCTGCTCACAGGACTACACATGACGTCCAAGTGAGTAACCGGAACAGTATGAGTGTGTTTTGAGCCTGCAGAGAGGACAGGGGAGCTAGTTTTGGATCTGTATCTCTTTATGCCTAAGTGCTGAAAAAAAACACCCAAGGAAAAATGAGATACTCTACCCTAAGCATCTGTCAGCTGCTGCAGAGAAACGAGAGCACTCTCTTACCTTCACAAATCCTGTCCAGTCGCTGTCGCTTCACTTTGTGTTTATCCACAAGTGCCATTCTCGATGGAATTTCTCAACTTTCTGATTCAAAAATCAAAGGATTCCCCCAGGAACTCAGGAAAACTCACAGGAAAGGGCATGCATTCCGCCACTGTTGATCCTGCAGGGAAAGGAAAGGACTGATTAGGATTTGTGGACTCACCACCCCTGGGAGTGTTCCAGGCCAGGTTAGATGGGGCTTGGAGCAACCTGGGCTGGTGGGAAGTGTCCTTGCCCATGGCAGGGGTGGGGCTAGATGGTGTTTAAGGTCCCCTCCAGCCCAAACCAGTGTGTGGTTTCCAGCACAAGAGGTGAGACCTGCCTGTCCCTAGGCTAAGTTTCTTTATCTTAGAATCATAAAATAACAGAATCATCAAGGTTGGATGAGACCTCTAAGATCCTCCAGTCCAACCATTACCCTGTCATTCTGCTGTAACCCCTAAACCAGATCCTCCAGCACCAGATCCAGACACCTCTTAAACACCTCCAGGGATGGTGACTCCACCACCTCCTGGGCAATATCTCAGTGCCTGAACACCTTAACAGGGAAAACATTTTTCCTGACATCTGACTCTCCCCTGTTTCAGCTTATGACCCTGTGATCAGAAAAAACAGCCTTGTACACAAGAACTGCCAAAGCACTGCAAGGCCATCCCAGTTTCATTTCTGTCTTAAAAATCTATTCCTAGAAGCCAAAAATCCATTAAAATATTTTGTAGGCTCAACAGACGCTGAAAGATTCCTAGAGAGTATATAAAAAAGGTTCTGCTCTGCCAGTGCTTTCATGCACAAACCACTTTCATGTCATATTTAAGCCTTGCCCTGTAAAAGTCATCAATGGACCTTGAATTTGCAACAAGACCTTGATATATATTCCAGCTGTCACCGTAGCCTGTCCTTACCCTCGTGCTTGAAGGGCCAACATTAAACTTCGGGTGCCAGAGCTGCTGTTCCTAGTGTAAACACTTCTAAATGCCAACGAGATAAAGCAATCCATAAAGCTCTGTGTGTGGCTGATTTACAAGAAACGCTCTCCAAAGAGACAACGGCTGAAGGTTTTATGTGTTTCAGTGGCACAGAGGAAGACCCTAAACAGATCCTCTCAGGTCTGATGCTTTTTGCCCCTAAAGAGAGCCAAAGGTTTGTTGAATCACTGAACACTCCAACCTGAGCTCAGGCTGCAGCCCCTGAACATCCTGTTGTGGCACTTCTACTCCATAGCCTTTCTGTAACCGGAGTAAGAGGTTTTGATGCAAACCCAGGTAAGAGTTCTTCAAAGCAAATCCCACAACAGTATTTGTGAAAAGACAGAGAGGAAGGGACCTCATGCTGACAACTGAGCTCAAACAATTCAACACTTACACACACTAATATTTTATGCTATCACTGATTCAATATCCTCTTTTCTATTTTAAGGTGAAGACAGGTGACCCTGATAAAGGCCACAAACCTTCCCAGGGATGGATCCTGCTCCAGAGGCTCCTGCTCCCCACCAGCCATCCACCACCCTTTTAAGACCACGGAAAGGCACCAAAAGAACAGAATTAGCAGAAGGCTGTGATTTCTAGAAACAAGGCAAAACACCAATATGCTTTCAGAGGCCTTGCAAGGAGAGGAGGGGAAGAGGAATGCAAACAATCCTCTCCTGAATGGCCACCTGTATTGTGCTGCAAAGTCTCAATCTCTCTGCCTACGCAGTACTGGAAAGGGTTAAAAAAGTAAATAAATTCTGAACAGTCAGGAGTAACCACAAACTTGGCATCACTTGTTCAAACCTACCCCTGAACAGCTCTTCCCTGGTAGGTGAATTTTCACTCTGCAGTATTTGCAAGGAAAATTTTCATGACAAACTGAAAAAACACCAGGTTCACAAAATACAAGACAATACACACTGATGTCCAAAAGTTGACCTAAGGCAATGCTGAAACCTTGACTTTTGCTTCCCCTTCTGTAGAGCAATAGCAACACTCAACCCATCCTCTTGGAACACTTCAGCTTCTTCAGGATCACCTAGTCCACACAGGTTCAGGAAATACACGACACAAGAGAAGACACCACACCAGCAAAATCCAAGCTGATGTCCAAAAGTTGACCTCAGGCAATGCTGTAACCTCAACTTTTGCTTCCCCTTCTGTAGAGCAATAGCAACATTGAACTCATCCTCTTGATGATCCTCAGGATCACACAGTCCACTCAGGCATTTCTACTTTGCCTTTCACTCCTTGCAACAGCACATGGCTCTGCTAAAAACACACCAGTAACTTCCCAGAACACAGTTAACCAAGGCACAGGCAGAGCGCGCGAGGGGTAAAGGCTCTAACAAAGCCATCGCACGCCGAGCTGACAACTGCAGGGAGATTATTGTTATTATTATAAATGGTTATCAATTATGCATCACGTTGATAGTTAATTTATAAAAGGGGAAGCCTTGTGTTGGTACAACTGAATTCCGACTCAGGGAAGATGGGCGATTTCCTGGTAGTTAATGGCCAATTTCCCAGCAGCACAACTGTAGCATAATCGCTGAGATTTATGGCAATAATTAATTGATTTTTTTTTAAACATAGGGATGCTAAAGAGCACGATTCCCACTCACATTAAAAATTAATGCACCATTCTCAAAGAAGCAGAAAACTTCCATTCCAGAGGCAGAAGCTTGCTACAGTCAGAGTATTGCATACAACAAAAACTGAACTGTTGGTGCAGCTAAAGGCATTTCCACAAACAACATTTACAAGCACACACATTAATTTTTACCTCTGTTACATCCCATTTCGTTTTCAGGGAGAAATACCAGGTCCAGTGGGAGGTGTCGCTGCCCAGGGCAGGGGTTGGGGCTGGATGATCCCTAAGGTCCATTCCAACCCCTGAAATTCTGTGATTCTATGAATGTGCAAAGTGTGTTTAATTTTGACAAAGTGGGTTTTCTGATGGACAAATGCATCCATTAAAGGTTTTTTTCCCCCTGCCATCCCAATTCCCTGCATTACTCCCTGAAGGAAAACTTTCCACCAAAGAAACTAATAACAATCAGAGAAATTACTGCTCATATTATCAGAGTCCCACACAGCTTAATGTAATGCCCATGAATGAACTCCTTTCTAACGATGTTAACTGCTCCATCTCTGACAGGTGTCCACGATGATATCAACCAGCAATAAAAGCCCAACTCAGAAGACATTAAAAATGTGGCAGGAGCTGCTGAGCAGGATTTGGCAGGGATGGATAAAATGTAGAAAAGCAGATGTGAGGGGCACAGAAACAAGCAGATACACCCCAGCTCTTGCACCAGGCTGTAATTAAGAAAGCAGTTCTTCCATCTGTGGGATGGAGGACGCAATTAGTTGCACACCCAACCTCAATCTATCCTCAGTGATTTCTGCAGCCAACCCAATCTCCAAACAATCACAAGGCTGAATGTCCCCCCACAATAAAATAAATACAATCAGGCTAGGCAGAACAAAAACTCATGGTCAGCAATTAAAATACAAGAAAACCTCATTGTCTAAGGAAATTTGAGAGGGAGAGGCGCACGCACCAAAATTGTACTTCATCTTCAGCAAGATTAGGAAACAAGTGAAGTGATTTACATACAGTAATTGCATGGCCATATTAGCCTCCAACAGTGTCTTTCAAAATGTAAATTTTCTTGAAAACCCTCGGACATGATGATAGCCCAGCAGTTATTTATTTATTTAAGGAAGGAATGTACTTAAATACAATGTTTTAGGGGGAAAAAAAACCCCTAACACTATTTAAATAGCGTCTGAATATTGCCTGTTAAATACCGCAGTCCATGAGCCAGAAAATGAGAGCAGAGAAAGCTGTATTAGGGCTTATTTCTCCTGCTTTCAATGGAAAATGAAAAGGAGGAAAGGTGATTTTCCAAAATAAGACGCACTTAGACGAAAATAAAGGAGAGGTGCCTTGACAAAGAATGTGTTGGCTCTCCCTCAACTAGCACTGTTGTACCATCTTTCCATGGCATATGTAGCAGCACAGGAGAACAAACGTCAGTCACAGAATCCCAGGCTGGTTTGGGTTGGAAGGGACCTTAAAGCTCCTCTAGTTCCAACCCCGTAACTTCAGCAAAGGAAAAAACAGTCCAAATGTGTTGATGGAACTGTTGGGTATCTCCTAGGCTCCTAGGAGAAGGTTCTGTACTCATGATTACTGTAGGACATCAGTCCTCTCATCTGGAAGCAGAGCAGGATGCACAAGTGGAATTGCCAAGTTAGTATCCTCCCATGCCATGGGCAGCTCTCCCTGCAGTCTCCCTTGTGTTAAGGTCCACTTTTCCAAAGCTTGGTCACACTTGAATTGAGATTTCAATGCAAGAACAGCCCTCAGAGCTGTGAACTGTTCCAGCCCCCCCCGGTTACCCCTGGGCACTAACCACCCTGCTCTAAGTTGGCCATTTCCACCGCTGATGGTTGCAGCTGCTGTGGGGAAGGCAGGAGGGGCTGAGCAGCAGAGTTCGGAGTAAGAAAGGCAACGCAGAGAAAAGAAAGCAGGAGACACACAGAGATAATGACAGGGGAGGGAAGAGGACAAAGGAGACGGCACAATGCAGGAGGAACACTTGGAGAACATTCTGTCATCCTCTCTCCCTGCACCAGCAACACAGCCTCAAGTGTGATGCCCTGCTCAGCCCCCATCACCTTCTCCTCTCTCCAAAGCCCTGGCACGACTGCAGGGGAGGAGGGAAGGGACAGACATGATCCTTCTGGAGATGCTTTTTTTTTTGCATCTCTTCTTTTAAGGCACCATGAAACAACCCGGGGAACTCACAGTGTCGAGACATCATTAAGCCACATAACCCAGGAGGAACCAAAAATGGATTAAGCATTCACACATGTAGTGAGAAGAAACATAGATGTTCATTGCCCAAAATAAAAAATAGGGTGTTTGGGGCTTTTTAACAATGACTGAAGGATGTAAATTCCCACACCTGCGAAGAGGACTCACACAGTTTCTGTGTGACCAGGGCTTGGACTTCTCCCACTCCATCAAACATGCTCAGTCACCACATGGGAAATACGATGCTAGGGAGATAAAACAAGGATTTTTCACAGTTTCTGTGAGAACTAAGTTGATTGCAAATCACACCTTGGTGCCAGGCACTGTGCTGGGTTTGGCTGGGGTAGAGTTAATGTCTTCATGGCAGCTGGAGTGGGGTTTGGATTTGTGCTGGAAACAGGGCTGGTAATTCCGGGATGTTTCTGTTATTGCTGAGCAGAGCTTCCACAGAGCCAACGCCTTTCCTGCTCCTCACCCCACAGTGAGAGGCTGGGGGTGCACAAGGGGCTGGGAAGGGACACAGCCAGAACAGCTGACCCCAGAGATATCCCAGACCATATGGCATCATGCTCACCATGCAGAGCTGGGGGAAGAGGAAGGAACAGGGGCATGTTCTGAGTGATGGAGCTTGTCTTCCCAAGTCACTGCTATGCATGATGCTTTCCTGGGGATGGCTGAACTCCTGCCTACCCAAGGGAAGTAGGGAGTGATTCCCTGGTTTGCTTTGCTCACATGCATGTCTTTTACTTTCCCTATCGAAGTGTCTTTATCTCAACCCATGAGCTTTCTTACTCCTACCCTTCCGATTCTCTCCTCCATCCCACAGGAGGGAGGGCATGAACAACTCCATGGCACTGACTTGCTGGCTGGGATTAAACCACAACAGTCTCCTAGCACCCTGCATCCCCTCAGTACCCTCAAAACAGTGAGGGCAGGGCTCTCACTACAAACCCATTCCTAATTAGGTTCAACGCTTTCACTAGTCATTACGAAGATTTTGCTGCCGCAGAGCGTTCGGTGACGTTTTGCATTAAGGCTTCTCTGTTGGAAATGCCTGGATGACACCATGGGCAGCAATAAGTGTTATCTGTCCTGGTGACTCACTTTTATTCCCGTCCAGAAACCTAACAGCCAAAGCCCTGCCCCTCCACTGCCTGGTGCCTTCCCCTGTAATCTGCTGGTGAAGGTGCACTCCCTGGGTGGTTAAACGTGTTCACAGAGAGCCAACACACCCATGTGAGCACCTGCTGGTGGCACATAAAGAGCTCTTCTGCTCCTCATTCTACAGAAAAGGAGAATAACAGCCTGTATGAGTCTGTGCTGAAGAACTGGTAACAATTTGGAGGAACTTGCTATTATATGAGTGAACAAAATGTACCATAACGGCGTATGAGCCTGCACATCTGCTGCTAAATTAAACACGCTCCATAATGATGCAGACCACATCTTAAAACACCACGCAACGAGATACAGACTGTGCTAAAATAATGAGGCTTCAAAGATGACACAGAGGGCCTGATCCTGCATTCTTTACAGCCCTTTCAAGTCATGATGAGTATCCCCAGTATCCCTCATCAATGCTACTCTATCAAAGCTAGCTGACTCAGTAAAAGAAGAATCACAATTATACACAGGCGCCCTTCAAAGGCAAAAAAAGACATATGGGCTTGTAGCACTTTCCTTCCTCTTAATGATGTGTAAAGCATGAGAGAGGTTTTGGTTTGGAACTAGGTTTTTTAAAAGAGGTTCTTTAAGAATGGCATTTGAGGTTACAAATTGCTCTCCAGAGTGGGTCCTCAGCAGCCAGAAAAGTGTTAGGAAGACCCACTGAAACGACAATATTCAAGTTGCCACAACAGCTATGGTACAAAATAGAGAGGGGACTGAGATACCTCTTTTATTTTCAATCTTTTTCACCAATTCTTTATTTCAGACATTAGTGATTTGTTCTTGAGTCTGACAGAAGATCCAGAGAGGTACCCTTGTCAGGCAGTAAAAACCCTCCACAGATCCTTTGTGAGTTTTCAAGTAGAACTAGGAAATACCAGAACTGGCACTCCTTTCATTCCTAAAGCTAAAACATAAACAAACAACCCAAACAGACAGCAAGGAAATTGCTTTAAAAGAAAATAACTGTCATCTCTCTTTCTGGCATCAGAAGTGAAGCAGGTCGATGCTCTGCCTACCCTGCACCGACAGCCTTCAGGGACTGGTGGAGGGTGAAACAATAACCAGGAGCTGAACCCAAATTAGCCACTTAGCTTTGAGAGCACCTAATCCACTGCTAATTAATCATGGGCCTCCTTCAGCCTCTCTTGTCTTGTCTTTCTAAGTATCTGACGCTGGTAATACGCACACTGATATTGCTATAGCATATAACTGGCTGGAAAACTACCCTTAGCTGTTCCAACAAAACAAGAGGAAATGATACATAAACCATCTTACAGTCTCCAAAGGTCCTTGCCATAGAGGAAAATAAAACCTCATTCTTTGTTTTACCACAATTCCTTAAATTACTAGCTATTTATTTGCACTAATCACAAAGATTAACTCGGAGCAAGGTGAACCTTCGCTGTTTGCACATCTGGGTGACTAAAATCTCTTCTCTACTCAAGCCATTAGCTGCTCCTGCACCAAAATCAGCACAGCAGATTAGAAATCCTGAGAAAAATGAGTATTTGCCGGTTTGGTGGATGAGTTATGCAGTTACTTGTCCATTAGAGGGCATTTTATACTGCGGAGTGAAGCGCCGGCACAGCTTGGGAACAGCACCACTAACCCCATCTGGAGCTGCTGGAGAACAGTTTCTGTCGACTCTCATTTAGTAATTGCCACTTTTCAACCTTTCCATATGCTGTATATAGATGAGCAAGCAAGAGCAAGGACAAGAGGAAAATAATATGAAATAGCAATGAAAAAAGTCCTGGCAAAATAAACCCTTTGGTGTGCAGCTATTGTTGCTTCCAAGGTTTGGTTTTGTTCAGTTTGCTTCACCCCCCCCCAACTCACACAGCAAACTTCATCCTTCATACTCTCACAAACAGCATTTTATGCTTAAAATTTTGAAATTATTAACTGAGAAAAACTGTAAATTGTGGCATGGCATCATTGGCCATCTCTGGAGCTGGAGGGGAGAGCTCATCCATCCCCAGAGCTGAACAAAGGCACATCAGCTTCCTCACTGCCAAGAGGAAGGACATGGCCCTTATCTTCAGTTGTGTCCTTCTAAGTTACCACTAATACTGCTAAATGTGAGCTTTAAACTGCTTTCAGCTTTTACTGGCTAGGAAATCACACAAAGCCACCCATTCCCCTGCTTCGGTGGTTTTCCTCTCCCCACCTAAATGCAAATCAAATTAGGAAAGAGACGTATCTCCCTATACATCTCCAAATACACGTATGTTTGTAATCAGAGTGGCCAAACTTCCCAAGTATGAGCTGCATACCAAAATCTTCATGTGGCCAAGAGCCACATCCTCCTCTGCACCCCCATCCCACCACAGACACACCCCTGTGCCCCTGCAGAGCCTCATGTTTCTCCCATCCCCACTCTGTGCTGCTGATCCACCAAGCCAACTTCCCTTGCTGGTCTCAGGGCTGGCAGAGGCACTGCAGCAGCACACAGCTCTCCTGCTTTGCAAGAGTGGTGAGACACTGTCCCAGGTTGCCCAGGGAGGCTGTGGCTGCCCCAGCCCTGGCAGTGTTCACAGCCAGGTTGGCTGAGCCTTGAGCAACCTGCTCTGGTGGGAGGTGTCCCTGCCCAGGGCAGGGGTTGGGGCTGGATGATCTCTAAGCTCCATTCCAACCCCTCAAATTCTATGATCTGTGTGTAGTATACATTTCCACAATACTCACAAGTTACTCCTGGATTCTCAACACAAAGCTCAAAGCAGCAAATGCAGCAATACAAAGACTACCCAAACCACGCCAGGTTATCAGGTGGCTGGCCAAGCTAAAGAGCCAACACTACAACCATTTGTCTTTGAGACTCTTGAAAATCCTTGTCTCTGTATCCTAATTAAAAGAAATAATAAAGGAAGCAACAAGATGAAGCATTCTTGCCAGCAAAGCCATGGGATACTCAGGGAGCACAGTGTTCTGAGCTGTAACCAGGTGCTGCTGCATTGGTGGCTTGATGTGACCAGAACACGATGGCATCCACATCCCACAGCTCACCTACAGACATACAGGATATACAGCTGAAGCGTCTCCGAGTCTGGAATACTATCCTTCACTCCTAATTTCTTAATTCTTCCATAATCAGGATCAGATAATCAAATCTTACATGAATCACAGCTTATTCAGAGTTGGAAGGGACCCACAAGGATCATCAAATCCAACTCTTGGCCCTGCACAGGACATCCCTGAGAAACACAGAGTGTTGTCCAAAGAACACCCAAATGAACACCCAAGCAGCTCCAGGGATGAGCAGTGACAAAGGATGTTCTCCCTGGGCCCTGTCCCACAGTGACCAAACACTACTGCATGGCAATGGCTGCGTATCATGGAAGGTACCTTGGTGACCTTAGCCCAATTCTTTAGTGGACACATGCCCATATCCCAGGAAAGATCACATTAGCTCACTTCTTCATGCCTCAGTTGAGAGGCAGAGGAGGAACCTTAAGCCCTGCAGGAGATTCCACCATTCACTCAGGAAGGACCTGGCTCACCTCAGGAGCAGAGGTGAAGCCCCTCATGCTCAAGCTGCACCATGATCCAGCAAACCACACTGAACTCCCCTGTATCGAACAAACTCCGTGTTTCTCATTGTATCACAGACATCTCAACCTTTCTTCCCTGTCAGATCTCCCAGAGCCTGTCCTGAGATCTCTCCATGGACTGGGAATAGTGAAAAGAGGCAGTGACAGTCTTGTGTCTCCAGGAGAAATCTTTGGAGTTATAGTTTGCCCTTATCTTACTGCTTATATTTACAAGCCACTCTTACATAAAAAGTCCTCATCTGCATTGACTTATTTAGCAACATGAAATAAAATAGCCTGAAGCAATTCATGTTGCTGAACATACTTTTTTTTAAAATGTAGATGATGCTCTGTGTAAAGGAAATATTCAAAGGGGAAAACTGTGTTTTGTTTGCAACACTTATTACTATCACTGAAAAAAATATGTTCTAACAAGTCTCCGAAGGGGAAAACACGTGTAATACCTTTAACAGCTCAGCTAATTCATCTCTGGCTGCCCAACTACTGGCAAAACCTCAAATGGAAAGTCTCGCAGAGGAAACATGGAAAACCCCATTTCTCGTGCTCCGAAACCTGTTCCCGCTATAGAATCTCTTTCCACCGGAGTGAGTCCTGTTTGTTTTCAGCACATAGCAGCTTTACTAGACAAAAAAAAGGCGAGTTCAAGAGTTCAAGGCTATGTCTCCATTCAGGCGTACACCCACAATGCCAGCCCGGCTCTCCGGCCTGTGCTGCAGGCATTCCTCTGCCTCCACCTCCCCACAAAAGGGCCTTGTCTGAGGGAAATGAGAAATGAAGGAAGGGCAGGATGGGAAGAGCAGCAGGGAGGAGAGGAGCTCAGCCAGGTGTTGGGGCATCAAGGACCAAGGAGAGCTTTGCATCAAGAAACAGGTTGGCGATGAGGATGGAGTGTGGCTTTGGGGGCTGGGGAGCCCTGGGGGATCCTCCTGCAAAACCCGAGCTGCAGACAATGCCGAGCTCCACGGGGTCAGCACAGGCAGGATGGAAATGTGTGAGTGTTTCCATGAAGAGCCGTGGGAACGCGCTGGTCGGGATGCAAGGCAGCGCTGGGACGGCTCGACTGCGAAACGCTGTCTCCTCCCATCCCTCCATCCCATCTCTCCCTCCAGCAGCATTGCTCACACGGAGTGAAAGAGGGAGCCAAGTGAGTGGAGAGAGGTTCAGATAACAGTAATAAATAAGATGAAATAATTCTCCCACCACTAACCTTTATCCGAGTGTCCCCTGCACCCACCAGGTTTGCATAATCTACACATCTTTCTTCCAAGCCTTCCCAGCTCGCTGTAGTGAGGCTATTTTGGGATTTCCCAACACTCAGGTTATTGACCTAAATCCACACAGGCTCATCTGGAGCCATAACGGTCCATTGTGTGCCCAGGCCTGCTCAGGACGCCTTGATACACAGATTATTGATGCAATGAACTGTGACGGCTCCTATAGAGCTGTTATGGTTTATTGTAGCAACACCTACTCAGGGTCCCTTTAATGCGCAGATCAGTGACACAATAGACAGAAACGGCCACTACTTGGGGATGCATTATCCCACGGATCACTGACTGACAGACTGCAGTGGCTCCAGCCTCAATGCAGCCAGCAGCAAACAGGCTGAACCCCCAGGTCCCCAAATCCTGGGGGAGCTGGGGGTGGATGGCTGAGAGGCTGGAGACCTGGTGGGGATGCTGCCCCTCTACCCACCCAAACCTCGGAGAGGTGACACTGACAGAAAATAATTTGCTGCTGAAAATAAGGGTGGATAATGAAAGCCCTGGTGGGACCAAACTTTTAGCAAGAACAGCCACAGGCCTGCATTACAGATCAAGGCTAAAATCCTGTATGAGAAATACATGGAAATTAGCCAGAAAAAAAAAATCAGTGTCCAATTTTCAGCCTGGAAAAAAAAAAGAAGGAAAGGAAAACATTTTATGTTCCAAGAGAATGTGAAGAAAGCGAGCGCAAATGTCTGTTTCTCCCTTCCTTTCCTCTTGAAGAGGAAGAGCTAAGAACTCAGCATGGTTTAGAGAAAGTCACTTGCACAGGGAGACCTCAGGCTGAGCGAAGGAAAACTGCGACATTAACACTAACCAAGCGTTCGCAGCCTCCTCACAAACATCAGTGAGCGGCTCAAAAAGCTGCAGCTGGCTTTCCACTATCGCCTGCATCTTCCCCACCATTTACCAGGAGCTTTTTTTAACACTGGTGACACTTCACATTCAAAACTGCCGTTAAAAATAGATCACTGGTCCTCCCCTTTTAACCCTGCAAATTCCCTCCCCTCCTTTCCGCCTCTCTGCACACCCACTGGGCTCTCCTGCTCCTCCTGTCAGCCACGGGGTGATGGAGGGGTGAGGAGGGGCCTGCCCAGCTGCAAGTCATAGAATCTTATGACAGATGGTTTGGATTGGTAAAGGACCTTATAGACCATCTCATTCCAATCCCCTGCCCTGGGCAGGGACACCTCCCACTAGACCAGGTTGCTCCAAGTCCAATCCAACCTGGCTTTGAACACTGCCAGGGTCCCCTCCACAACTCCCCAGGATGCCATCCAACCCTGGGAGCAGCCCTCTCCAATTTTATCCCAAAGCTGGTCACTTTATTTGCAAATGGCTCTATTCTGCATCGTTTTCCCTTCCCACCTGCTTTTGCACATGACACGAGTCTAAGGCTTTAAAAAGAAAACACACCCAACACTGATGTTTTCTCTGTGGCCTTAAACCCTGCAATCAGCAGCTCAACCACGAGCACAGAGAAAGAAATTCCTTTGTTATCCCATAGCTACTTAAATGCTGAACCTTCAAAACCTCCTCGGAAACAGGCCTGGGGAATGGCTGCTGTTACTACAAGGAGCCCTGCACAAGAGAGGCTCGAAAATCAATATCCTTCACCCAACTTATCAAATTTACTGAGGACATTTATACAGTATAATTAAATAGAAAAGAGATACAAATACAAAAGAGTATTTGCACGGCACTGAATAGCAATTGCATTATCTCTGGGACAGAGGACACTTTGACAAAAAGGAGGGAAAACACCATATATCAACTGAAGAAGCTGCAAGGAGCATAGGGAAGGTCTCTGCTCTCGTTGCTCACGGGGAATGTTTAGCAGCTAAGTAAAAA
>NW_008673517.1:58432-68850 GCF_000695815.1 Acanthisitta chloris | reverse complement strand
CAGCCAGCCAAAACGATGCTATCGGAATTACACTGGGGATGGATGAGGTCCAAAACACTCAATCGCCTCTCAGACTCATGTTGGGTCTCCAACACATTGGGGCACTTCCCCCTCACTGGTGTGGAAGCAAACCAGACACTATTATGTTGCTTTTCAGCATATGAATGTACCAAGTAAAATTGATTTTGCCCAGTAATCCACTCGGTAAGTCAGTGATGCTTTCCACAACCAGCAGCCATCCCTCAGACTGGTGAGATAAAATCTTCTCTGCAAGGTTAAACCTGGGAAAGGCTGAGTGCCAGCACAGGGCAAACGAAAACACCGTGGAAAAGGCAAACTAGATTATCTGGCTATTTGTTAAACAATTCTTCTCACAAGGGTTGTGTTACAGGCACTGCTTTGTGAGCCCTCCTCGCTTTCAGGTAGAGCCAGAGAAGCTGGCTCCTCACCCAAAGTCCCACGAGTAGCACACTGCTGTGGCTGTGACATGGTGACCCCAAAATTCACGACACGGTGACCTGTGACATGGCACTCTCTTGCCACGGTGCCCTCAAAATTCCGAACAGCCCAGTGTGGTGCTGGACACACGCTCGGGTCCGAGTGCCAGTGAGCAAAAGGCAGGTGTGTTTGCAGAGACACCCAGCTGCAGCCTCTCTTCCACCTCAGGCTCAAAGGTTTGAGCTTCAGGGTTGCCTACAACAATTGGGCATTGCCTAATTACACTGAGCAATAAAAACCACCACACAAGATGGGCAGGATCCCTGCATTCTGCTCCCCTGCTGCCAGGCGCCACGAGGGGAATCTCAACCATCCACTGAGCAATAGACTCGTGGGGACGAGTGTGTATCAGGTTTAAGGCTTTTTTGCTGCCTCTCCTGTGTCTCCGTTTGTTAATGTGAATCACACTCCATGCTATTTTGAGCAATCCTTTATTAAAAAGGCCTGTGAGTCATTTTCTTTAAACTTGGAACTATAAAAATGGTAACGTTTGGGTAATAGTCAGGAATTTTTAAGATGTTGTATTCTTCTCTTTTTAATTGAGCAGGAAAAGGAGGACAAGTGGCCCGACTCACTGGAAGAGCTCGTTTCCCCTTGTCCTGCAGAGATATGCTGCTCTTGGATAGAGATCACAACCCATAGTGTCCTCCACTAAGTATATATGGAAAGTACTAAAAGAACAAACACATTATCTCTTTAGGGAAAGGCCCAAAACCCAACAAGTGACACCTTGGAAATCTCTATTAACCTATGTTCAGTACATAACTAAAAAAAGTCTATAAAGTTAATTCCATGAACTTTAAATTAATATACATCCATTCCCAGATGGTGTAACTCAATAACTGAGAGTCACAGTGGTAATTATTCATATATCCAGTGTTCCCCACCTGAAAGGTAGAGAAAAGCAAACTGGATGTCCTAACCCAGGAACACAAGCTGTGAAGACAGCACAGCAAACAAAGTGGCCCACAAGCTCCACAGTGAAGCTTTTTCATCCCAGACATGAAGACACCTCATCCTGCTTGATGACATCTGAGACACTACCACCATGTCAACTTTGGAAAAAGGCTCTTCACCACCAGCGAAAGATCTCCAAGGACCTGATGGCATGCACATCAGTCTGCCTCCACGTTTCTCCTCTATCATCTCACTGCAGAGCTTGTTCTCAGGGTCTCCAGGCAGGACTGACAGAAGAACACAGACTCTGGCCAGGAGACCCATCAGAGAAACCACATTAGCTGTCTCCTGGATCAACCAGGGATTCTCTGATGTTCTTGGACACGCAAATCATGGTTAGACTTGCATGTCTCTTGGCCCAAAGCAAATTAAAAGGTGGCAGCAATGAGGAAGTTTTACTACTCATTCCCACCACGTTTGCTTCCCAAACTGCTTCAATTCCTGCAGAGATCCTGACCCAGCACTGTCCACAGGTGATGTGGGAGGGAGACAGCATGGCAAAAAAGTAACACACTTGTGACCTCCAAGGAGAGCAGCCTGGGACAGAGCTAAGATCCTCTGATTCCCTTGGGCAGGATCAAGACCCAAGCAGTGAAGAAGAGGAGACACCAGCAGGTGATAGGATTGCTCCAAACTGATGAAAGACTCAGCACTGACAACCTTTCACTTTTTAAGCTTGGAAGTGATTCCAAGACGCCATTAATCCTGTCCAACCATCACAAGCAGGGATTAGGGCGATGGACTTACTGCTACAGCCATGGGTTTGCAAGTCCAACCTGTGCAAGGACTGCTAGGGAAAATATTATAAAGGGAAACTCACTTCCCCTGGCTGCCTGATAGAGCCCATCAGAGGAAACATCTGCCATCCTCCACATAGGACGAAAATGAGGAGGAAGTGGTTGGTCCATCCAGGGAAAAGAAAGCCAGAAACATGAAAGGCACATTAAAGGTCCTGACCAAGGCAGGAGCTCCACTCCTGCAGGCAGGGCTCAGCAAAACAGGCTAAAAAAGCACTTTTACAGACTGGCGAGTATGAAACCGGCAGCAGCCCACGATGAGGTCAGGGACTGAAGTGGCCTAAGGTACTTGTAAGAGAAAACACGTGTTTCTGTTTTTTTATGAATGCTATTTACTTTGTCCTTACTGGTTAGGCCACTGCTCCTCGAAAGAGAACCACACATGGCTCAGCTCAGCACCGTCCGCTGCCTGCCCAACCTTCAGGTCCCCTTGGTGCACCCAGGAACCCTCCGAGTCATCCCTGGGATGTGGATGAGGATGTCCTTCCCCCTGGGAGACCCCAGGGAGCCTCCCTCCCTCCTCATGGGCCACCACCCCACATGCTTCGGGGGGAAAGTCCTTCATGCTGGCTCAGGAACAAGCCGTTAAAATAAATCCGTCAACATAAAAGTGAAAAAACAAGAAGTTTCTTCTGAAAAACAGGAAGTGTTAGGTACAGAGCGGCTTAAAATAGCCCCAGTCTGATTTGTTGACAAAATATGGGTCCCAAGGGCTCATGCCTTTCTGTATCCTTTAATTTTTCCTGCAGACAGCAGGGCTCAGCTGCAGGGCTGCCCCAGGGCTCGCGTGCCCTCCAGCCCTGGGCTGGCACTGCTCCCCACCAGCCCCAGGGCAGGGCTGAGTAGGTTGGTGGTGGCAGCTCTGGCCATGCTTCCTGTGCACGGCACGGGGCTCCCACAGGAAACCTTGGGAGAAAACAACCCTCAGTGTGAATCAGGGCTTGCTGGAATAGACAGAGACTAGTACCCCCTCGTTGAAACTCAGTCCGAAGTGTGTAGGAAACTGGTTGCAAGCTTTCCCTCACTGTGCCTTCAGGGATAGGAAAACACGATGGCCATACAGGATGAGCCACTGATACCTAAGGACAAGCTTCAAACGATAAGGCTCTGATCCCAAGCCCTATACCAACAGAAAGTTCACGACCAAGAAATTACAGGATGGCATCTTCTGCAGAACAAGGGAGAGAGGAAATTTTATGCTTCAGCTTTCCATCAAGGTTGTGTGACATTTTCCCGCTGCTCAGTAACTCTCCAGTTTGGGCCCTGCTTCTCCTTCCCCATAGTCACAGAATCATAGAGCAGTTTGGGTTGGAGGGACATCAAAGATCATCCAGTTCCACCTAGGCACACCTTCCACTAGCCCAGGTTGCTCCAAGCCCCATCCAACCTGGCCTGGAACACTTCCAGGGATGGAGCAGCCACAGCTTCTCCGGGCAACCTGTGCCAGTGTCTCAACACCCTCACAGGGAGCAACTTCTTCTCAATGTCCAATCTAACCCTGCCCTCTGTGAGTGTTAAGCTATTCCCCCTTGTCCTATCATGCTCTGCCCTGCGCTCCTGATCCAGTCTGCAGAGGTGGGAAGCAACACCATTTTCAGGTCTTAATTTAAAAAACACCCATTAGAACATGAATAACGCTCTCAGATGATCTAATGTAGACTCAAAAATGACTGTACTGAAAAGCAGGACGAGACACCACCCCTTTCCACAACTCTTGGTCTACAGACCAAGGCTGCCTGCGAGCCCTGCCTGCCTTCTCCTCACCCCACACCAGACACGAAGGGGCCTCTATCATGAATAGCTAATTACTGGGCCACATTAAATTATTACTCAAATTAAGATCTGTGGGTTTTCCCCTCGCCTAACAATACTCCTTTGACAGCAGCATCCCAAATACACTGGAGTAGGAGCAGCAGTCTAGCTCCATGTGCAATTAGGCCAGCATGTGGATCTTATTGCTCCTAAGGACTCGTTTGATTTCCCACACCACCAACTGGTGAGAAGTTTTCAAGTCTATATACAGAAGAATTAGCTCACTCTTTGGGGTGGTCGCATCTGGGGTTGGAAAACCAGATGGAGTGAGTTTTCCCGAGTCCTTTGTAATTGAACCAGCACACCAAGTTGCTAGGAAGCAGGAAAATACAATCACTGCTTTGGGGCAGCCCACAGCAGCCTCACTGCCAACACTCCTGGACACCGTCTTAAGTGGCAGCAGGGAAAAACGACCACAGGGGCTGGGGTTTATACAACACCCATGGGAATGTGGACCTGCTGGAGCACACAGGAGCTCTGTGACCTCTGAACATAAACATCTGCATTCATGGTCTTACCACTACCCAAGAAACGTGGGAGATGGACAACTTCAGCCCTCTAAAGAAGCTCACAAGAGTAGGCTGTGAAACTGTTAAATGAAAGGGAGGGAGAGCAGGAGAAGCTACAAGGAAGATTCAGCATTTCAATGCCCAGAGAACCAACCAAATACATGGTCACTACAGGTGTCATCATGTCTTGCCGGCTGACAGACCCTGCAATGGGCTAAGCCAACTCTGGAGTGGCCACACACCATCATCACCAAGGTTTGCAGAGTGTCTCATCCCAGCCATCCTGGCTCATCAGTCCATCCAGGCTCTGCACCCAACATCAGACATGCCCATGGGTCACTCCCTCCCTGAGTGGGGACTGAGCTATGAACACTGCCCTTCCTGGGGACTGGGAAGCTGCATCTCACAGAGCACAAGATAAGTCTTTCCTAATGAAAACATGTTTTGCAGACTGAAGAGAGAGAGGGATGAAGTGGTTTTAATCAAAGCTTGGCCAGCAGCATTGCATATGCACAGAGACCTACAGTCTAATCACAGAATCACAGACTGGTTTGGGTTGGAAGAGACCTTAAATCCCATCTCATTCCACTCCCTGCCATGGGCAGGGACAGCTTCCACTAGCCCAGGTTGCTCCAAGCCCCATCCAACCTGGCCTGGAACACTCCCAGGGATGGCACAGCCACAGCTTCTCTGGGCAACCTGTGCCAGTGCCTCAGCACCTCACAGGGAACAATTCCTTCCCAATATCTAATCTAACCCTTCCCTCTGTCAGTTTGAAGCCATTTCCCCTTGTCCTGTCACTCCAGGCCCTTGTCCAAAGTCTCTGTGCAGCTCTCTTGGATCCCTTTTAGGTTCTGGAAGAGGCTCTAAGGTCTCCCCAGAGCCTTCTCTTCTCTACACTGAACAGCCCCAGCTCTCAGCCTGTGTCCATAGCAGAGGTGCTCCAAATGGCACAGACCCTGCCAAGGAATTGCTGCTTTAGAGACAGAAAAAGGATCTATTTTCCCTGATGCTTAACCATGTGCCAGGTTTTAAAACCTGTGGGTTTAAAACCTCCTTATCAGCAGCACACACAGAGCACAGCTCCCCAAAATGCAGGAAGCATACCCAAACCCTACTTTCCTTTCCTTTCCTGCTATTTATTTTCCTCCTTGGAACTCAGAACACTCAACAATAAAGTCACAAGTCAAACCATAAAAATGAGGTGAAAAGAAATTTCTCCTTCAAATGCCAAGTTTGCAGCTCGAGGAGCACAAGCAACTGGCAACTGCCCACGTGGCATCCCTGGGGTATGGATGGCAAGGGAGGGATGTGCCTGCAGCTCTGACCAAATATCCCCAAAGCACAGCCATTTGAAAATTAATTAGCGTTTCAAGCCTAAGCAGAGCACCTTTAAATATTTGTTTGGGATTTTTTCAGAAGGAAGCAACAAGTAGAAAAACAAATATATGTCCAGAGTCAGCACTTCACGCCTCCAAAGAATACATAAATGACTCATTCTCCTGGACATGTCCTGCATACAAACACTCACCTTGAAAATAATCCTGTGAGCAGTACTGAACCAGGAGAGGAGGAGGATGGTGGGAGATCAGAGAGCTTATGGGAGAAAGAAGAGGCAATGGGTGGTGAGGGAGCTATCAGGAAAGGAGGCCCCACAGAGAAATCCTCTTTGGAAAACACACAAGCACCTGACTCTGCTGTTCTGTTTTCTGTTTCCCACTCAGCCCACGGTTTTGTGCACAAAAATACACATTTTTCTTTCTGCAAATTGCAAATTATAGGCATTTTGATTTGCTGTTTGAGGAGGACTCAGCTTTTTAATGGGTATTATTTTATAGGTATTTTAATCTTCGAAACATTAAGAGAACATTTTCCTTTGAAGACACAAAGCTGACACCTCAGGTATATGGGATACCATGCCATATATTTCACATCCACATTGGTCAAACTTTTCCTTCTCAAACCAGTTTTAGCCTGGTCAGCCTTCCTTTCTGCATCCACATTTCTGCTGCCTAAGCATCTGAGGCTGTCACAGAATCACAGAATATTCAGAGTTGGAAGGGACCCACAAGGATCATCAGTCCAACTCCTGTCCCTGCCCAGGACACCCCAACAGTGCACCCTGTGCCTGAGAGCATTGGCCAAACACTCCCTGAGCTCTGTCAGCCTTGGGGCTGTGCCCACTGCCCTGGGGAGCTGTTCAGTGCCCAAACACCTCTGAGGGAAGAACCTTGTCCTGATATCCAACCTACCCCTTCCTTGACACAACTTCAAGCCGTTTCCTCAGGCCCTGCCAGTGGTCACCAGAGAGCAGAGATCAGTGCTGCCCCTGCACTGCCCCATACAGCCATGAGGTCTCCCCTCAGTCTCCTCTTCTCCAGGCTGAACAGACCAAGTGACCTCAGCTGCTCCTCATGTGGCTCCACAGCTACACCAGACCAACTTTTCCAACTGCAACTACAATGAACTCCTCCACAGCCCTGGAGCATCTGGAACCACTGGGATTTCTGAAGTAACATGATGAAGTATCTGGGTGACTACACAGCCAAATTTCAGCAGCCAATTTGGAATTTCTGGTTGGTAGTACACCAAGGGAGCTCAAGGTTCAAGTGCTGGCCATCACACAAAGTGTTTCACAATGAATTCTCACTGCTTCTCTAACCCAGCTGCCTTGTTTAAAAACCAATGCAACCCTCCAAGGTATACAAATAATTAATTTCAACCCAAGCTCTAAAGCAGCAGCTCCCAAACTTGCCTTCCTGGCTGCGACCTCATTTTACAGACCAGTAGCTCTGTGCAACCACAAACAGCAGAATAAACATGGAACAAAATGAAATTTCCATCAGGCTCATGACCTTGTTCATAACTTCCCTGAACTTCATTTTGGAGCCATCACTCCACTTTGAGAACTGACACAGTTGTAACACACATGATGTTTGAAACACAGACCCACCTACAGACACAAACCGGCGCTGCCCATGGAGCCACCAGTGGCTTCAGGGTCATGGATGGGAGAACAACACCCAAACCACAAGGCTCAGGATCCACAGGCACCTTGGTGGTCCTGGGCTTACCTTAGATAACCCTGTGCTGTCACAGTAATGACAGGGAAGATGCCTCAAAAAAAGTGTTCCAGGCCAGGCTGGATGGGCCTTGGAGCAACTTGGTCTTGTGGAAGGTCCTGCCCATGCAGGGAGTTGGAACTAGATGGTCTTTATGGTGCCTTCCAATCCACACCAGTCTGTGGTTCTATGATCAAACGTTTATTTACACCAAAGGTTCAATGATGTCTATGGGGTTCTGCCTTGCAATACCCCCAACTGCAGAACCCAACATGTGGATGTTACCCAACAGCATCATAAATAAATCCCCTTCAAATTACCTCCCTTGATAATTTTGATTGCTGCTAGGAGAATTTCAGCTTTAGGGGAACTCCAGTGGTTTTTGCACACTGCTAAGGATGCAGTCAGTGTTACACACAGAAATCATCAAGTCAAATGGCCTGCTCCACTGTGTGGATCCAAGCAGTAGAAGCTGACATTGAAATGAAGGCATTTTTGGTTCCCAGACCAGATCCTGCACAATTGTAGCTTTGCACACAACTGTCCAAACGGATGGTCCTAGGATGGGTATCAAGAGACCAGAAAAGAGAAAACAACCAATCAGAATCACTTCAGAGAATCTTGATCTCCTACTTTCTGGCTCCAAGTTCCTGACTTTGGCATCATCCCTGATGGTGCTGACTCACACAATTAAGAAGGCAACCACCAAGCTCATGCAGAAGAGAAGGGATAAAGCCACACAGATCCTGGGGATGGAGTTTTTTTCACAGTTTCATAGTATGTTAAAGGATTGGAATGGTCCTTAGAGATCCGCCAGTCCCAACCCCCTGCCCTGGGCAGGGACACCTCCCACCAGAGCAGGTTGCTCAAGGCTCTGTCCAACCTGGCTGTGAACCCTGCGAGGGTTGAGGCAGCCACAGCCTCCCTGGGCAACCTGTGGTGTCTCACCACCCTCACAGGAAAACTTCTGCCTAACATCTTTCCCTCTTTCAATTTCTCCCCATTACACCTTGTCCTGACCCTACAGTTCCTAACACAGATCCCTCTGCAGCTTCCCTGGAACCCCTTCAGCTCCTGCAGGTTGCTCTGAGGTCTCCACACAACCTTCTCTTCTCCAGGCTGAACAGCCCCAGCTCCCTCAGCCTGTCCTTGTAGAGAAGGTGCTCCAGTGCTCTGGCCTTGGTCCAACAGTTCCATGTCCTTCTGATGTTGAGGACACCAGAACTGTGTGCAGTATTCCAGATAGGGCCTCACAAGAGCAGAGTAGAGGGGGAGAATCACCTCCTTCGACCTGCTGTCACCCTTCTTTTGATGCAGCCCAGGCCACAATTGGTTTCTGGGCTAAAATTTTTGCCATTTGCTATCTTTCTGACACATATTTCAAGAGATGAGAAACTCCCAAAATGGTTTAACTGGAGGGTTGGACTGTGAGCTGGAGCAGCAGAGCTGTAACACCTGCAAAGTCACATTCCCTCTGCACACACTCTGCTTTCCAGGGCTGCAACCTGAAGAGTAAACATAAGGATATTCCCATCCATGTGCAGAAAACTGAGGATAAAAACTGACTCCTTTGGCTCCCTATTGCCGTTAAAATTAATTGCCACATAAAATTGCTGATTCCTACCAAATGAAGCCACACAATTTATCAACTCAAGGGTAGAGCAAACTCACTCGTGGTTTAAACACGTTATCTGAGTTATTGCAGAATTCTGCATCGCCGACAGCTTTATGGATATTGTGGGTTTTAGAAATTCATTAGTACGGGACGAACCTTCAAAGCAAACAAAGACATTAAACAAACATCACAATCCTGTATTTACACACAAAATAGATTCCCTTTTCCCTTCCAACGCCATGCAGGGATACTTGGAGTGAAAATAGGAAAGGATGTTTGCTGTGACACTTCGTGAAGGGAAAACATCATCAGCACCTGAGTCAGTGAAGGCTGAGCTCAAACCTGTATTATTTGACCTAATCCATGAGCAGGTCACTTGTTGGCTCCTGATTCAGCCCCCTCAGATTGTAAATTGTTGAAGAATCATTTCTATACCACAAAAGGAGCCTGGACCTGCTCCAGAGCTCTTTTGCAGTCCATGGCATCTTTCATAGTATCACAGTACATTAAGCAGTTGGAATGGACCTTACAGACCATCCAGCCCCAACCCCTGCCCTGGGCAGGGACACCTCCCACCAGAGCAGGCTGTTCAAGGCTTCATCCAACCTGGCTGTGAACACTGCCAGGGCTGGGGACATCAGCTGGACTCACTGATTTCAGCAGGCTTTAAATCAAGGGCACAGTATCACTTAATTAAGGGACAATGTCATCTGGAATCTATTCCATTTCAACCCAAGTCAAAACCAGTTTCAGACCCATCCCTGGGTGAAATCCCCCTGTCCCCTTCCCACTGATTAAATGTTTTCCCTCCCTGCTGAGACAGGAGAGAGCTGCCAAGCTGCCACAGGACCTGAGTGCATGGGAGAAAGAGAAAAAATTGCATCTCTATGACTTGCTGTCAAACCGAAGGAGACACTGAAATAAAAGAGGAAAAACATTTTTTTGGACTTTCTTATGACTTACAACCAGAGCCATTAAAAACTATTTCATAAAGAAGCACAAATTTTCAGCTGATGTTGTTTCTCCAGCAAGAAATCTTATGATGGAAATTGTTTTAACCTATACTTGCTGGAAGGAATGACTAACATTGCTACAAAAAAAATTTGCAGAAAAAAAGAAAAGCTGTTTTTCTCCCCTTTTCCATTCTGTTTACTCTGTACATTTATCA
>NW_008673517.1:33033-58413 GCF_000695815.1 Acanthisitta chloris | reverse complement strand
CCCTGTGCAGGCAGTGAGTTAGTCACACTTTCCCCTGTTGTGTAGCTCCTTTAGTCACCAGCAGGGAAGTGATAAAGATGAAAAAAACCTAAACAAAAACAGGAAAACGCAATTGCAAAAAACACAGAAATTAGCAGGAGGTCCTTGTAGGCAAATGTAATATTCAAATTGATTTTGCTTCCTTTAATTTGGGAGGCTGCAATCTGGGAAGGAGCTCTGTGCTTCTCCTCCTCTGAAGGAAGTGCATGGAGGGGACAGGAGAGGCAGCAGAACTGGAGGAATCCCTGGTGCAAACATCCAGGACATGGCAAAAACGTTTCAGGAGCTGAGAGAGAAATTGCTACCAGGAAATAGATAAAAACCCCAGAGTAAGTCCCAGCTCCCAAGCCCAGAAGTGCACTCAGGCTCACCAGGTGTTAAATAATCAGGCTGGAGCAGGAACAGCCCAAATTTTGTGACCAGTGTAATGTAATTATGCACCACTGTCTCGCTCTTGGGGGTCTCCTTATTTAAAATGCATTAAAGAAATAAATCACTGTTGACTCTGCCGTCCCTCTTCCTTTTTAAGCTGGGCAGGGGCAATAAATCTATAAAAAGAGTGAGTCCTGGTTTAAATAAACCCAACAGGAGCACTAACAATGGGAGGCTCCCAAAGTTTAATTCCAGACTCACAGCCTCACTTATTTTCCATTAAATTATTTGCTACAATAGGGACATGAAGTGACAAAGACACCAAATTACCCTAATATACCTTTACCAAATGATCACCCTAAACCATCTGCAGTCACAGTGTTCTGGCAGTTGAATGGTTTTCCAGTCTAAGGACTTACCCCTGGCTTTAAAAACCATGGACTGGCCACAGGCAGAGCAGGAGGAGGTTGAGACTTTACATTTTTTAAGCACAAATCTGCACTGACCTGCTCACACAGAGTGAAAAGACAAGGGAGGATCCTGTCTCAAACTCTGAGCTCCGAATCCCACAGACACCCACCCAGCCAGCCCTGGCTCCATCACTTCAGACAGGCAGTCCAGGTGTCCATGGGATGAACACCAGCCAGTTCAATCAAAATCCAGGGAAGAAAGGCTCACTGCCAAGTGCCACCAGCTGAACCTGTTTGAGCCATTACAGTTTCATCAGCATGTGTGTGTGTGTGGGCAGGTACACCCTCAGTCAAGCCTCTGAGGGATGGGGATGAGGCTTCAAGGTGACCAGAGATAGGGGAGAAAAGGGCATGAGGTTGTTCTGCCTTCACTGCACTACAATTCTGGAAAGGAGTGCAGGGTGCAAGTCCCATCACTCTGTTCCAAGGCTGCCTGCACCATCCTCTTGTCTCCCAATTCGAAACATGCTACTGGAAAGCATCTCCCTGGCTCCATGAGGGCAAGGACCAGGCTTAAATCATCACTCGCTCTGAGGTTGCTGAGGCACTGGCACAGGTTGCCCAGAGCAGCTGTGGCTGCTCCATCCCTGGGAGTGTTTCAGGCCAGGTTGGATGGGGCTTGGAGCAACCTGGGCTGGTGGGAGGTGTCCCTGCCCATGGCAGGGGATGGGACTGGATGGAGCGTAAGGTCCTTCCAACCCAAAACATTCTGTGATTCTATAAAACCAACAAAATCGACCCTGAAGGGTTGGTTTTGTTGGTTTGGATCCTTCCCAGAATGACGAGTCCTGACCTCCTTCTAGGAAAGCCCTAAGTCACCAGCAAGACACTCTGGAATAAAACCACTTACAAACACACTTGTACAAAAAAAGCACTTCTCAGACCCTTTTTTCCTGCTCTGGTGTTAGCCACCAACCTCCACCAGTACACTACACCACTGAATTCAGCCTGCCCAGGCACTTCTGCCTAATATTTAGATAAAAATTGGCCAGCAAGAGGCTGTGCAATCTCATGTGAGCATTTCTGCCCCCGAAACAAATCTTAATTCTCTCAGGATTGTCTCACATGCCAATGGGAAGCTCAATAAGGGATGAGATCTTTAATCTAATCTGCTTTCAAAATAATTCTGTTGGCATTGATCGTGCCGAATTGTATCTATGGGAAAGAATTTAAAGCAAGAGCAAATACATACATATATGACCCAGGCAAGCAAGTGTCTGTTAGTATCACAGTGAGCTGATAATAACAAAGAACAGCAGCCTCAATGTTAGGTAAAAGTACCTGCTCTTAGGAGCCACCACAGAGCTGTGATTTTTAAAATGCTTACAACATATGCAATATTAAACTTATAAAAAATGACCTGGATTGAAAATTCTTTTGCTTGACTCTCCCCCTGTTCCCCCAGAAAAACAACCCCTAAACTCTCAGCTGTCTGTAAGCCCAGCTGCTTCCTGGCTTTTCTATGCAAATTGTTCTCCCTGGATTTTATTGTGTGCATGTATATGTCTCTTCAAACGCACTCCAGTTTGAATTAGGGGCCCTGTTTCCATCAGAGGGGATTCTTGTAAAATAAGCTTCATTCTCACAGTATCTGACACGGAATTATTATCCCATAACTCACTGGTGTTCTAGCAAGTCTGTATTACACACAGTCCCAGAGGGAAAAGCACATGAAGGGACACAGAAAGTCACTTGAATGCAAACCTGCAAACCCAGGGATTTCACACCTCCCTGCCAGCCCAAAAAAGCTCACACCATGTGCTGGGTGAGGATGTGCCTCTGCCTCGCTGCTGAATTTCTACCTTTCAGGATTAACTAAACACCAATTACATTATTGTGCAATTAGGTTAAATTAAAACTTAGCTTAAAGCAGGGAACACTTTCTTTTCAATTCCAATCAAAACCGTTTACTTAATTCTCAGTTTGATATTGGCATCTCCCTCCAGCATGACAAATCTACAATTATTGCTGTATGACAGCAGGAAAAGCAGAGAGTAAAAGTTATTGCGGTAGCTGGTCTGAAAGCTCACAGTTACCAGAAAATGAGGAGGTTCCTGCTGCTGCTTTTCACACGTTTCCTCCCCACTGGCTTTCTGGCTCCCTCACACTGCATTGAAGGAACTCAAGCGGTTAAAAGTTGCCCAAGTTATTTTTATCTCCCCCACTGAATCTGCTGTTAAACTGCTTCTGATGAATGCCACAGCATCCCCACTGGGTCTGGTTCCTGACCGTCCATCCCCACTGACCTTTGTCTGGAATTTGCTTGATTCCTGTTTCTGTAAGAGATCATAGAATCACAGAATGGTTTAGGTTGGAAGAGACCTTAAAGATCAACTAGTTCCAACCCTCTGCCATGGGCAGGGACACCTTCCACTAGCCCAGGCTGCTCAGGAATGTACACACATTGCACAGCAAACACCCAGAGAAACTCCTGACACCTGGAGCACCAATGATTCTTGAAGACTCCTTTAAAATTGTTTAAAATGACTGTGACATTGGAGGTGAGAAGTGAGTACAGTATACTGAGAGTAATGTAGTGTATATAAAGTAGTAAATGAGATTTGAAAATACATTTTGGACTCTAAAATGCTTTCCTTTTTTAGGAAAATGCTTTTCCTTGGGAGGGTGGTGAGACACTGGCCCAGGTTGCCCAGGGAGGCTGTGGCTGCCCCAACCCTGGCAGTGTTCACAGCCAGGTTGGACAAAGCCTTGAGCAACCTGCTCTGGTGGGAGGTGTCCCTGCCCAGGGCAGGGGATTGGGGCTGGATCATCTCTAAGAACCATTCCAGCGCCTAGAATTCTATGCTTAAGCCAAAGATTCTTTAACCTACTGCACCTACTGAGCTCACCCTACAAACCAGCACTTGCTATCCACCCCTCTCTGGATGGCCAAGGCTGCATTGCATTTCAAAACACCTACAGTTCTGTACCATCAGCACTGAAATTATCTAAATTCATCTTATTTATCACACTCCAGCCTTAGGCCAAAGATTTTTATGGTCAAATCTGAAATACCATCAGATTCATAACAACTGCTGCCCTAAAATGCACTGCTAGGTGCCAGCCTGGAGAGTTTTCTTACGTGGGTCTTGAATATTTCATGTGCATACTTTGCAGTGTGTGACCCAAACACTCTCCTCGACCACAGAAATGAACTCGCAGGATATTCATGGAGCTGCAGTGTGTGGACACCACCCAAGAGCAGGATCTGTCCTGTGCTGTTTAGGAACTAAGTGATAGTCTGTGGTAATAAAATATTTATTATGCTCTACAAAGCCGCAGCTGAATTGCTGTACTTCCTCCCTTCTCCATCAGAGAACACTGGAGCCCTCTGCAACTTCTGCTCAGGAGTTCTCAGATTACACATCTTTATTTTCCTTACTGATTCTCCTAAAGGATTGTGTCTCTGTGAGAAACCTTTTGGCAGTTAAGGCAGTTTATCCAGAAACCCAAAGTGCTGTTTGGTTTTTCATCCTTGTTGCCTCAATTCCTCTGGGATGACATCCCTGGCACAGTGTCCCCAATCAATTTCCTAAATACAAATATAAACCCACAAAATACACTGAATGGAGCAAAAAGCCACATCATAGTTTGTCACCCAGTGCTGTACCAGTCTCCAAAGGAATCCACCATGTGGCAGGAGGGGAAAATAATGAAAGCCCTGGGTGAGGATTGCTTAATCCTGCTGCCCAGGCCAGACCACTGGCACGTGCTGTTGGGAAGAAGTTCTTTAATTGAGGGTGCTGAGGCACAGGCACAGGTTGCCCAGAGAAGCTGTGGCTGCTCCATCCCTGGGAGTGTTTCAGGCCAGGCTGGATGGGGCTTGGAGCAACTTCCTTAGTTAGGAACTGCACTGACAGGACAAGAAGGAATGGGAAGAAATTGAAAGAGGGAAATTTAGGTTAGATATTAGGAAGAAGTTTTCCCTGTGAGGGTGGTGAGACACTGGCACAGGTTGCCCAGGGAGGCTGTGGCTGCCCCAACCCTGGCAGTGTTCACAGCCAGGTTGGATGAGCCTTGGGCAACCTGCTCTGGTGGGAGGTGTCCCTGCCCAGGGCAGGGGTTGGCACTGTATGGTCTCTAATTTCCATTCCAAATCCTTAAAATACTACTATGAAACCTGGTCTAGTGGGAAGTGCCTCTACCCATGGCAGGGGGGTGGAATGAGATGGGCTTCAAAATCTTTTCCAACCCAAACCAGTCTGGGATTCTATGATATGATTCTCCTCCCCTCTGCTGTGCCATGGTGATATTCCTGATCCAGTGCTCTCAGAAACAGCTCAGTAAACTGGGAACCCACTTGAAACAGCCATAATTCCTGCCACCCCCAGTAAGGCAAGGCTAGGCAATAAAGAGACAGCCCCAGTGGGATCCTGGTTTGATCCCCAGAGGGATGAGCATCCCCGGGCTCAGTGTCCTGCAAGTCCTCGCCGAGGGCGGATGGGGCTGCTGGGAGCAGAAGGATCACACCCTGCCCTCCCTCACTGGATATGTTGCTGTTGGCACCAAAACACAGAGACCTGCAGGGGATGCAAGGAATTGAAATGGAAAAACCAGGAAATAAAATGTAAAATGTGTATTGTGAGCAAGTGATTGAAGGAAGTAGCAGAGCCCTTAACAAATTGGTTATTTGTCTGGTTAGCTGATGCAGAAGTGGAACAGGAAATTAATTCAATATGACCCAGACTTACATTCCACTATTATTTTCTGAGTTTTTTTCTTCCTTTTTTTTCACATATAAATATAAGCCAAAAAGTAAAGTATTTCTGGGCAAGCCAGTATTTGACACTGATGAGACTTCAGTTAAAAAGTCTAATCACTATCAGAGCTAGACTACAGACAGGCTTGGAAAGGAAAGGATAAAACCAGACCAGCTCAGGAGCAAAGAGCCTCTTCAGAACACATTTGGCTGCCAGCAGTTCTTGATTTGTTGAAAAATATCCCAAACCAGTAGGTAATAGTCACAGTCACATAAACCTCTCTGAACAAGTTACTGCTCTCTGTGCCTCACAGGATATGGCAGCTTGCCAGTAATTTTGCTTTAAATATGAAAATGGATATCAAATCCAACTTTCTAGATATAATAACGGCACAGGAGATTGATGGCATCGCTGGGCTGCACAATGACTACTTAAAACACTTTTGGCTGCGGCTACAAAGCTCCAGTGACCTCCAGAACTACAGAAAGTGGAGGCAGTGTTAGGAGGAAATAAAATTAGCAATTCTCAATGAAGAAGTAAAGCAATTCAGTGCTTTTCCAAGAGGTACTGACTGCAGTTAGCACCTCTGCAACGACACCAGCACAGAGCTGTGTTTGGAGAAGGGAGGAAGAAATACTACAAGATTCCAAAACAGAAATGTTCACTGCCAAGATGGCACAAAAGTGCCACAGTGTCATAGTATGTCAAGGGGTTGGAATGGACCTGAGAGATGATCCAGCCCCAACCCCTGCCCTGGGCAGGGACACCTCCCACCAGACAAAGCAGAGGAGGCACCTCCATCACACCTACTGCTGCCTCACAACTGGGTTACTTTCATTATTTCTTTGTATTACACCAGCATCTGGCATCTGCCACTGAGATCAGAGCCCTGTTGTGCCAAGCCTGAATCAAGACCTTTCTACTCATGAGCTGAAAAACCAACCAGACAAAAGGGAAAACAGGGTGAGGCACATCACCAGTCCTGCCTGGAGTGATCAGGAGCTTCGGTACCAACAAAATCCACCCAACCACCACCCTGGTCATCCCAGGAGGACACAGAGAACATCTTTTTTTTTTTTCTATAGCCAGAGCTGATTCTTTCAAGTGGTTTTCAGAAGCTCTCAGGATCCATCTGCCCCTCAGTAAGCACAGATCAGGTGTTTGAGTTGTCAGGCACTGATCTGCTGCTGTAAGCACCACTCATGCTGCCATCAGGAACTGAGCAGGTTCTCCCAAGCATCCAGCACAGATCCAAAGCCAACATTTGAGCTCATTTGACACCCATCCGGCTACAATGAGCCTGGGGCTGAAGCTCCTGGCCTTGCCCTTGGACTGCCTTGCACCCTCCAGGCTCAGTAGCTTCAATTAACTCATGGCATTAAAAAGTCAGGAGAACATTCTTCTTGTATTGTGCATAGAGCTCTGCAAAACTAATTATTGTGCAAATAGAGCTCTAAATCATTATCAAAAAAATGTTGATTATAGCATCTGCAATCATTACTTGGCCCATTACTTAAAAAGCTGGATGCAATAAATAGGATGGGGAATAGCTGGCATTAGGCTTCCAAAGCTGGAGAATCCAGGATGGCAGAAAATGAGCCCTGCTCGTAACAACTACACTTGGGCTCTGTGAGTACTTTGTAATCAAACCAATACAGTAATTCCTTCATCCCCAAGCACTTCAAAAAACCACCAGATATCATTAAAAGAATGAAAACACTGCAGTATTTTCTCTGAGGCCTTTTGTCTTTTCTTCCTATTCCTCGGAACATTCATAAACTTACACTTGTTACATTTCTCCATTAGATTTCTTAGATAAATATTTTAACTAAGTCAAAATACCACAACCTGAAATGGGGATGGCTTTTCTTTACTTCTTTTCTTCCACGCTGGCTGCCAGCTCTGGGAGATGTTCCTTCCAGGGGTGGCTGCAGTGACACACGGAGTGGGAGCACAAGTTTCCCCCACATCCCACTGCTCTTCCCTCTCCCAGGCAGCTGCAGGCACGTAACTGGGTCCCACCACCACCTCAGTCTCCAGAAAACACGTTTATAGCAGGATACTATTTGCCACGTGGCCTCCTCCATGCCAGTTGTGGCTGCTCCATCCCTGGGAGTGCTCAAGGCCAGAGTGGATGGGGCTTGGAGCAACCTGATCTAGTGGAAGGGGTTCCTGCCCCTGGCAGAGGGTTGCAACAAGATAGTTTTTAAGACTCCTCCCAAGCCAAACCATTCTGTGATTCCATGACCTCCAGTGGCACCAGAGTGCAAAGTCAGGCTTGGAAGGTTCTTCCAATGAGAACCACACAACAACCAAGAACAACACGCCCCTCCTGCAGTTTTGTTGCTGTCAGAATGGAGTGCCCAGATGCCCACCATCCATCCTGGAAAAACACATGCATCTCTCAGGCTTGGCAGGAACCTTGATCTTAAGCCTATCTGGAGTGGCCCTGTGCTGAAGCAATGGCCACTGGGAGCTGCCACCCTCACTGGCAGACCATGACATGGGCAGGTCATCCCTGGCTACTTGCTGCATGACTCCAGGCTAGCTCAGCAGCACACACAGATGTGCTCCACCAAGTCCAACAGGGTAAGCCAGAGCTCCAGCACACACACACACTGAGTCCACAGCTAAAACATTATAAGGGCCTCACTCTACCAAGGAAAATTCCAACATGAACCCAAGGGTCTGCAGCAGGAAGGAACCCCACCAACTGGCACCTCTGGGCCATGAAGTTGGAGAAACTCCTCTGTTCAGTTAATATAAGCTTCCTTTAGAACTCAGCTTCAATTCCTCAGTGTTGTGGCTAGCAGCACAGGCAGCATCCCCAGCAGGGTCTCCCAGCTGCTCCATGGAGGCATTGCTAACACCCCTCCCTGCTGATTCTCACCTGACACAACTTTCCTTCATGACTTGCTAACCAACATCCTTTTCCCAACCACTTCTCCTTTGCCTCTTCACCTCAATCAGTTCTTCAATTTGATCTCCAGCCCCACATCTTCGCCATGGCCATGTTATCCCTTCCCTTCTTGCTGATCAGGAGTTCTGTGCTGGCTCCTCTCCAACTCTGCTCTTCAATGCAATCATTTCACTTAAGAGCCTGGCAAGATGGTTTTGTTTTTGTTTTTTTCCTCTATGTCTGTTTTACACAATTTCAAAGCAATGAGAGGAAAAAAAAACTAAAATACATTTTTTTTTTCCAGGATGATAAATAACAATCTCATGTTGCAGCAGCTCAGCTCACCAGTAAACAGGGCACTTGTTTGAAATAATGAATAGAATAGGTGGTATGGTAAAACACTACATGATGGAGCTGTATGGAAAGGAGAAAGAATGGAAGTGCAACCTTCTCACCTGCCTCTCAAGAAAAGTGCCAAATGAGACAACACGAAGCAGAAAGAATGAACTTCTCTGAACTTCTCCTCGAATTTTGATACAGAATCACAAACTAATTAAATCTCCTATCTCTATTTTTAAACCTTTATCTTCACTATGGCCAAAAAAAGGGAAAAACAAAGGTAAATGGAGTACAACACATAAATGGAAGCAGGCAGTGCTAACTGAGACTGTGTGCTCTTAGCTTGCAGTGCTGGATACACTGGCCATCTCCAGGGACACATCCTCAAACAAAAAAACTAAATGAGGCCATCTTTGTGCTAATTAAACCATCTTATAGTAACGACCACACCTCCCCACAAGTGCAAAGCACAGAGACCCATCTGATGTACCACTGGGATGAGACGGTACCACAAGGTCCCTGTGGCCACGTTGGCCACCACGACCCCCTGCCTTGTGCCACCAGTGCTGAGCCGTGAGTCAGCTCCCCTCAGGAGCACTCACTCCTCTTCCTACCACTGGCACAGCCATTAAAGGGGTTTTTTCCTGCGGTTAGTTTATATGCTGCAGCTCATTAACATCTCCTAATACCAGAACTTGAGGCTAATTAGGCATGGCAATCCTCAGGAACATATTCTCCGTTCATCTTCCCAAAGCAGGATGCTCCTTGGCGGCCCAGCTGTAGCTCCACATGCTACCGTGAGGGTATCACCCTGGAAATAAAAATACTCCAGGATCCCACACATTACACAGCAGGGATCCCGTACTTGTTAGTTGATGGCACAGTTTACAGGCTGTTTTGCTTAAAAATTGGAAGCATCTCTGTCATCAAAGCAGATTCCTGCTCAGCAGCCTCAGGGAATTTCCCCAATAGTTATCAATACACCAGAGCTTTCACAATAAAAACTACTGACTTGAAAAGGAAGGGGCAAAGTGATCAGAAAACTTAGGAGACTTAAATAAAAAGCACTTGACAGAACAATGCTACTGGGGATTTTATCACTCTAGCTACAAGTGTGCAGGAGCAAATAGGCTGAGGGGCCTAAGACAATCTTCTTGCACGTGAACTACTCCTAGAGGAGAATGTCCATCTTTACACCTAAGAGTAACATCTACCACATCAACATTTACCCAAGGAACACCAACAGGCAAACAACAGGAGCTGTAATCAGCATCAACCACTTCTTTAAGCCCAGCAGCTCCTGAAACCTGTTTTCCTACATGTCTTCTGGACCACACAAACCCTGACCAAACCTGGTCCAGAACTGGGACATCTTAAAGTTCCCTTTGCCCACTGAATGCCTATGTTGTAGGTTTTTCTCCAGTGCAGACATTTCTGTGGTTGTTTCTTCTGCCTGTTTTCAAAGATCATCACCTCCAACACCTTCACCCTGGGTCTGCTTAAACTGGCTCCAAGGGTTCACCAGCTGCAAAGGAAGAGGCTCTGGCTAATTCTCTCTGGTCTCCACTTCAAATTCCCACAGCCTTCATTTCAACATCTGCTTTTTATAACTAATGGCAGCAAAATTTAAAAAGCATCTTATACGTAACTACAGCAAAAGGCACACAGACACCATCTTTTCATCCAGAAGGATCCCAGGAAGGCACATATAACACTTCCCTTGGTCAGTCACTGGAGAACAAGGATCTCAGAGGATTGAAAATGCAACTACAGACAGCACAAAGGATGATTTCATGCCTTCCCACTCTTGGAAACATGTTGCAGCATCTTCACTGATGATGAGAAGAGCCAAAGGAAGCGCTGTGAGTGTGAGGATTCAGTGTGCCACCGCGACAGGGGAGTGACAGAAGCGATGGAACAGCAGTGTCCCCTCTGAACCACCTGCAGCAATTCCTCTGTTGTGGGTTTTTTCTCCTCCTTTTCAAACCCTTCCTCTGGGAACTGAGTGAGCCTCAACACTGGAAACACGAGCCAAATGCACTGCCTGAGGCAGCAGAGACCTGCCTTCAGCTGCCCTCTGACTCTCATTTTTGGAACAGATTCATTTCCAAAGGCTCTTACAAATCTGGTTCACAGTTACAAGATGGAAATGTGAAAAAAATCCTGGACAGAGATGAGGCATCCACCAAAACTCCTAATTTGAAGGCAGCCTAATGCAAACTTTCCCTCACTAGACACCTCGACATCAAAATGTTTATCCACTCCTCCTCTGAGTCCTTTCACATCACCAACGCACCGCCCTGGCCAACTGCAGAGCTTCATGTGGAGACAATGTGCCCAGAACTCCAGGAGGAAAAACAAAACAAAGATTTTCTTTTGGGGCCAGCTCAATCCAAACTGGAATTTTGTTTGTTTTGAGCTGACCAAGCCGTTGGCACGTCAGAGTCCAGCAAAGCATTAACCCATTTTACTAAGCAAGCACCACATCCACCCTCTGGGCACAAAAGCGTCAGGTTTGGCACCCAAACCAAGGCTGGGGCTCCCAGGCTTGGCTCTACACACATACCAGGAGCTATGGAATGGGTCCCCACAGCTCCATGGGCTTGCAGCCTGCTCCCAAGGAGAACCAGCCCTTCTGAAGGAGCAGAAAGGAAAGCAGCCTGGCATTGCAGAGGTGCCAGGGTTCTGTTTACCTCCGAGCAAACCTGGCAGCGTGGGCCAAGCCATACTCTGTGTTTTGGGGTGGGACCCTTGGCAAAGAGGAATGGCTGGAGTGTAAGCCATGCAAAATACAGCGTGAGTTCCGCAGTGATATGGGGTTAATGTTAATCTGACTGTGCCCAAGGAGTAGCTGTGAGTGGCACTGGTCTGTTCCCTGCCCTCGCAGGGGATTAGCTGTTGGCAGAGTGGCCGTGCCGGCAGGAGACTCCACCATCCGAGCTGTTTCCTGGCACCAGGCTGGTTTGGCTGGAGCTGCTTCTGACTCTTCACAGTAGTAGGGGTTTTAAAACATTTCTGAATCCTTGCAACAGCCTCAGCAATGGTTAGCAGCCCTCATGCCCCAAGAGCCTTCCACCACCTTCCCTGCCAGGCACGAAGCACAGAGCAGTGTCCCACTCCATGGTGACGGCTCATTAACACATAATTAGTGCCCAGCAGGATGAGGACCTTTCTTTGTGTCTGCTGGCCAGATGTGCACTCACCAGACCAGACTGCAGTGAAGAGGTGACACATGTACTGGGCCACAAGACATGACCTAACCGGGATAACTCTCTCCCTTGCTCCATCTTCATGAGGAAGAATTTCTTCCCAGAAAGGGTGATCACACACTGGACTGCACTGCCCAGGGAGGTGGTGGAGTCACCATCCCTGGAGGTGTTTAAGGACAGACTGGACATGGCACTTAGTGCCATGTTCTTGTTTACAATTGGTTTTACGTCATAGATTGGACTTGATGATCTCAGAGGTCTTACCCTAGCTTAATGATTCTGTGAACACCACTGTCCCAAATGAAGCCCATCAGAAAGTTTGGCTTCCACAGGTTTTTATACTGATTAGATGACTTTAATTAATATTTTATGGCAGATGCCCCATCCCTGGAAGTGTTCCAGGCCAGGTTGGACGGGGCTTGGAGCAACCTAGTCTAGTAGCAGTTGTCCCTGCCCATGGCAGGGGGTAGGACTGGGTATATTTAAGGTCTCTTCCAATCCAAATCATTCTATACTTCTGTGATCCTATGATTTTCACCATGCTCAGAGTTGGGGCAGCATTCCCAGGGCTTTAACTGAGCAGGCATTTCTCTCCATCCTCACTTTTAACAATATTGTGCTGTTCCACTATTGTACCAGTGAACTCACAGCAACCCTGTCAAATAAATATTTTCCCTGATTAACACTGTTTTAAATATATCCATTTAGTATCCTTACTTGAAAACACTGGACAAATTAAATGTCTGTAAAATTCAACTTTCCAGCATTTTGTGTTCAGATAAACTCCTACAAGCACCCTCTTCCATGGCAGCCAGCCCATATTCCTAGGGAACTACAGTATTAAAAAGCCAACTATGCTTTTCAGTATCTATGCATTAATCATCCCTTCCAGTTTCAAAACTCTTTTTGAGTTCAAAGGAAAAAGTTTGGAGGAAAGGAGGAGAAGGAATGTGTGTGCAACACAGTCCCCTCCAAAAAAAGCTGCAGCCTAACCATCCCATACCTCAGCTCTTACCACACACTCCATCCCCAACCAGGGACCCTTCACCAGCTCCCTGAAGTTTCCTTATCCCTTCCATCACAACTGGACTGTAGGAAGCATTTCTGTCTGACAAAGGGAAGGGTGAAGCTGGTGAAAGCACTGCTGAGAGAAGCCCTGTGCTCCCGAAAAAGTCTCGTTAATTGAATGTGACTTCAAAATATTTCAGATTCCCAGCAAGGCTTTGGTAGCAGAGGAGAACACGCTGTGAGGGACCGTGTTTCCAACACAGTATGAAAAGCAGTTTCAGTACATGCTGCCAAAAAGTGTCAAACAGCCGAAAATATGCTTGTTGAGAGAGAAGCAGATGATGCTCCCGAAGGCAGGAGGAGGGCATGGATCAGGATGGGTGCAGGGGCTGCCCAGCATTCCTGGTGCTCCAGCAGGCACCAGGGGGAAGTGCTGCCTTGCGGAGTGCCTGATGCAAGCCCCTTTATTGGATTTTCCTTTTTCTTGTATTTTGAGAAAGGTTAAATATGTCAAACATTAGTTTACAAAACCTCACACAAATCCTCTTACTCACATGATCTTTCTAAAGAGCCCCAATCTCTTCGGCTATGCAGACATGGCTACAGGCTAGGACTGCTGATGGGACAAGAGACTCGAAGACAGCAGGTTCAGATTAGATTTTAGGAAAAAATTCTTCCCTGCGAGGGTGGTGAGGGCAGTGGCACAGGCTGCCCAGAGCACCTTCCCCATGCAGACAGCCTGAGAAAGTTGGGGCTGTTCGGCCTGAAAAACGTTATGTGGGGACCTCAGAGAAGACGTTTTTCCCTGTGAGGGTGGTGAGACATTGGCCCAGGTTGCCCAGGGAGGCTGTGGCTGCCTCAACCCTGGCAGTGTTCACAGCCAGGTTGGATGAGCCTTGAGCAACCTGCTCTGGTGGGAGGTGTCCCTGCCCAGGGCAGGGGTTGGGGCTGGGTGATCTCTAATGTCCATTCCAACCCCATAACATACTACGATAAGCTATGGCTGCCCCATCCCTGGAAGTGTTCAAGGCCAGATCTGCTGGAATGTGTCCTTGCCCAGGTCAGGGGGTGGAACAAGATGAGCTTTAAAGCCCCTTCCAACCCAAATCATTCTGTGATCCTATTTCTGTCACCACCTCTCAAACATCCCAAGCCACAAAGAGAAGGGATAACTTCTCCATCATACCCACATCAGGACATTATGGACACCACTTAACAGCATAATCATATTTCCCTTATTTTCTCACCCATCCCTCCCATGGCCTAATGTCTTGTTTGATCTTTTGTGACTGTGGCTGCACACTGAGCAGATGTCTTCATTGAATTGTCCACAGGGACCCTCAGGTCTTTTTCCCCAGTGGTTCCAGGTCATTTAAAGCACAGCAATGAGTGCAAGGAGCTGGGACTGCTCCTTCCCTGGTGTCTAACATTGTGTTTGGCAGCAGTGACTTGTATCTGACCATGTGGTCCTCCTTAATTTCAGCTCTGCCTCCTCCTGCATGGGGCTGTGGTGACACTGAGGCATTCCCTGCCACAATTCCCTATCCACCTCTTTTCTCCAGGTTACTGATTAATATATTCAGACACGCAGCCAAGATGCAGATACTTAGAGCAGTCCAGTGTCAACTTATTCCCTGTAATAAAGCTGATGCTTTCCTGGTTTTCTATTCCAATCCAGAGCAAGACACTTGCTTAAACAGAGGCTCTTTGAAAATGACAAGCTGGTTCTCTGAGATCTACCACTTAGCTATGTACTGCTTAAAAAATCATTGAGGGGTGATTTTTGTTTTTCTCTCATCACACCTTTGTCATGTAGATATCTTTAACAGTGGTTTTTTGGAAGACACAACTGTCCTCCCCTCCCTTTTTTCTGTAAACATCTCCCAGCAGGTAAATCCCATGGAGCTACACACGTCCTGCAGAGCCAGGCAAGACCCTGGTTAGTTGTGTGTATTGGAGGCAGAAAATCCAAGAAAAGAGATGTCAGCGTGACCCCAAAATGCAGCAGAACAAGAGCACTTCTCCCATGGACATCCTGCACTGGCAACTCAGGGGACATCCAACCATCCTGCAGTGTCCAGAGCAGGGCCCACATTGGTGGGAAAGGACAGAGCCACACCAGCAGTACCCTGAGAGCACCTCCCACAGCCACAAAACGCAAAAACTAAAGATTTGCTGCATTTTTAAACTGTAGTGCATTATTTCAACGATGTAGCACATTTCGGATGGATGTCTGGAGAAGGCTGAAGAACAGGCCGTGGTCTCCACAGGATTACCCTGGGACCAGGACAACTGCACCTCACTCCAAAACCTGCTGAGCCACTGAGTACCCATCAGTCCCCATGTCCCACACGCTCACCTCCAGCACCACTGCTGCAAAGGAGCTGAGCTGGTCTAGATATTAACTGGGTCTAACCTGTGGAAAATGCTGACACAGAAACTGCATGTCTTGTCTCCTCTATCTCCAGCCTCATCCACGGCTGCTGTTAACCCCCAGAGCCCATCCGAGCCGACAGCTTCTCCCTACAGATTTGCTGCTCGTGGGTTTTCTTTCCTTTCACCTCATCCTTCTGATTTCACGTTTCCCAGCACACCTCCTGGCTTCCCCGGGGCCAGTTCATTCTCTGTAGACTAACCCTCAATTTTCAGCAGCTCCAGCCTGCTCTCCCCAGCACCACCCAACCCATCATGGCCAGCAAAGCAACCCCAAAGTCGAGCAAGAGCTGGAAACACCCTGATGTTAAGATCTACTTAATAAGTTGTCAGCCAGGTCCTGTGTATCCATTCTTGAGGGCATAAAGATCTCTGTCAGCAGTCAAAACATGGATTTACACCCCCAGCACAATTCCTAGCAGCATTTAAAGATTTCTAACGACCATCCCTTTGTCCCAGGCAGCTAAGCGCTGATCGAATGTCACAACGTGACACATGAATGCACAACACGACGAGGTTTGACAGGCAGCAACATTGTAATATGATAATTCCTCTTTGTCCCTTAATCGCCTCTGTTTTTTGCAGACTTGATTCACTTACCAACATGTGATCAATCACTGCCTTTTTCAGTGAGATAATTTTTTGCCCTCTATCTAAATGGCTCCTGTCAAAGGGAATCCAGTTCTAAATTAAAGCTGATATGCTTGTCTCTGCCCTTTTGTTTGTTGAGTTCCTCTCCCACACAATTGATTTTAAATAGATTTTTTAATGGGTTCCATCACCATTTAAGTATATGTATTTTTAAAAATCTGACTCCATGAATTAACATGGGATACATACACAGTCAAAAATGGTCTGGAGCATATAATTTAACGGAGGGGAATAAATACAAGAGCATGTGCTGGCACATGGATCAAGTCTCCACCAGATATGGAGTAAGTTGCCTGTTTAGATCTTCCCATGTGCTCTATTTAAAACAGGAAGAAGACAATCAAGTCTTAATATTTGTGACAGTAACAAAAAGAGCATGGTGTAATTTAACATGAAAGGAAGCAAGGCTTGTTCTGAGGCTGTGAGACACCGGGATTGTTAGGGTGGTCAGACATTGGAACAGACTGCCCACGGAGGTGGTGGAGTCACCATCCCTGGAAGTGTTTAAGAGATGTCTGGATCTGGCACTGGTGGGGATACAGTTTAGGGTTTAGGGGTTCCAGCAGTGACAGGTTAATGGTTGGACCTGATGATCTTAGAAGTCTCCTCCAACCTTGATGATTCCACGATTCTATTCTGTGATTTAGCTGAAGACAACTGCAGGACTTCTCAGACAGATCTCACTGGTGTTTCCACACCCTGATGAGCATTTCCTTAGCAACAGGTAAGAGGTGTTCAGAGGCACAAGCACTGAGGAAATGAGAATTTACCTTTATGTATAAAGCAGAGAGGTGATTCTGCAGCTCTCAGGTGACCATCAGATGTGCCCCAAACAGCTCTGCCCCACCTGGGCCAGAGGCAGAGTGGTCATAGCAGCACCAGCCCAAGCCCCTCCAAGCAGAGCCACACACGTGCAAACCACCCGAACCCTCTGTCTTGCTGCTTCTTCCCACAATTTCCTCGAGCACATCTACACCACACTCAAAACCTCAAAAATTTACACTCTGCCCCTTCCCTCCAGCTTCTCGTTCCCACACCTGCCTCTTGTGAGTTGGGTCTTTCATACCTTACCCTGATGCAAAACCTCAGCCTAGTCCGGCTGAAGCCAACAGCACAACACTCAGACCCAGCAAAAGCAGCAATCTGCTCTCTGGCTGTCACGGCTCCTCTGCCCACATCTGCCTGGGGATGGCTATCAGGCAAGGAAACTGCAAACAGCCTCAAGGGCATCTTCATCCCTCCCATCCCAACCTGAGCAGCACCTCCCAGCTGCCATCCTTCCTCACCACTGCACACCCAGTTTGTGCTGACCAAACAGGTGACTGCAAAGCTCAGTAAGATGACACTTATTTAATTCCCTGATTGAATGACAGTAGATTTTTGGCTGTGACACACATTATAAATTATTCTACACGGTTTCAGCACTTGCCCTGGTTATGTACATAAGGCACTTAAGACTTGGCCAAGATACCCAACAGACACATCATAATCAGCCCTATAATATAAATAATCTTTTAATACCTATTTTTTCTTTTTTTTTCTTTGAGACGAACACCTCAAAAAAATGCTGGACTTCCAGCTCTTTCCAAGGTGGGACAGCTTCCCTGAAGGAAAAAAACATAAATGAATGTTTTCATCTTGCGGCTCTATCAGCTTTTTCCTTCCTTTTTTCTGCAGAGCAGGGAAAAAAAGGAAAGAAAACAGCTCTGCAACGGAGGCATCACCCCTGGGCGAGGACGAGCAGCGTTCCAGCTAGGATGAGTCCATCCACAAAGGGCAGTGGGAGCCAAGGCATTAAAAACACACCAACAAATGAGGCAGGGGGAGGGAAAAAAAAACAACACAACAACAACAACAAAAAAAGCTCATTTTTCAAAACACATTATTATCACACAAAACGTATTTGGCTGTATTCTGAGCACCGAATCCCCTCGGTCTCCGCTCTGTGTCTCTTGGCAGTTGAGGAATGCCAACGCGCCCCGTCCTCGGGGTGCCAGAACCAATCTGTTGCCAAGAGACACAAAACTGATAGCACGGGTGTATAAAGCTGTTCTTTGGAAACGTATGAAGCAGCCAACGACCTCATGTTCGGGGTTTGACTTAGTCAGCAAGACGTCAAGGAAGAAAAATTAACCTTTTGTTCGAAGGTTTAGAGCTGACCAGTTGTATCCTCCTCCGGGGGAGGATCAGCCTTCCTGAAGGAGAAACGCACTCTCCTCTGGTACTGCAGTTCATTCACACATCACAGTTGTTTCTTTTTATGCTTACTTTTGTTTTGCGAGGGAAAACATGAAAATCCTGAGAGTTGAGACACTCAGGGGAGCAGGGAGGCTGTGACTTGGGGCAGCTGGGCAGGTGACACATCTTCAGGGGAAACCCAAATGTCGGACTTGGACATTCCCATCAGCACTCATAGAATCACAGAGTGGTCTGGGTTGGAAGGGACCTTAAAGAACATCCAGTTCCAGCCCCTGCCATCAGCAGAGACACCTTCCTCTAGACCAGGTTGCCCCAGGCCCCATCCAGCCTGACCTGGAACACTTCCATGTTCCTCTCTTTCTTCAGCATTCAGAAAGAAAAGCATTTTGAAATAGGTATAGCCTTAAAATAAATGTTACTAGGCAAGTAATGAACTCATTTAAGGTCCCAGTGCCTCTCTGGCCTCTCCTCACCATTGCTGCTGGGTCTGAATCCAGAACTAGGTACGGAGCTACAGGAGTTGCACAGAATAGTTTGGTTTGGATGGAACCTCAGAGACCATCTAGTTCCAACTCCCTGCCATGGGCAGGGACACCTTCCACTAGCCCAGATTGCTCCAAGCCCCATCCAGCCTGGCCTGGAACACCTCAAGGGGTTGGGTGTACCCACTCAGGTGGACACATATTGATATCATAACTGAGAAGGAATTTGAGGCTCCAACTGTAAACATCCAAAAGGTTTTTGCATTTAAAAATCTAGTCACCAGCAAGTTCTTCAAATATTTATTACTGCAACGGATGAGTAACCTACTGGAGATGCCACACGTTCACCCTCCACAAACATTTCCCTGCTTTTGGTTCTGGCACGTCTCTCCCTCCTCCAACTTGCAATATGGATGCAAATCCTTTCTAAAGGAGTCATTTCCCCCCCAGAAGTTTCCTGCCACAAATACCACCACAAATTGCTGCCCTTCCCAGTCACAGAAATAAAATTCAATGTGTTCAGGGTTTCTTCAAAACACAAAACCATAAACCCACCACGACTCCTTTCAGATGGGTTCTCTGTGGACTGCTGCTCTTCAGCTTGTTTCACTGAAGTTAAATAGTTGGAAATTAAGAATCTAATTAAGAAATACAGTAATTAACTGTAATTAAGAGTTACAGGAAGATTTGGGGTGGGTTTTTCCCCCCTAATCTGCAGCATAAATTTTTACATGTTAAATTAAAAACTCCATTTAAGGAACCAAAATGTTAGAAGGCTGTGAAGCAACTAGACATCAGTTTGATATTATCCAGGAAAGGTCAAATTTAAATTACAGGATATGTTTAAAACATTAAGTTGTTGGTGTAGCTTGCAGCTTTTGCATTTCCAACTAATATATAGCTACAAAAGCATATAGATATATAGAGGTATCCGTATCACAGGTGTTCACTATCAAATTACCTTCAGAGACTGAAAATGCAACATCTCACATTAATTAATTAGCATTTCCAGGTGGTTTTTGTCCCAAGGACTCAGAAGCACAATAAGCCTCACCAGGACTGAAGAGCAAAGAATCCTGCTAGATGGGAGCCCTAGTACAAATAACAAAAGGTCAGTTGATAGAAACAGCTCCTGGGTTTTGGCGGGATTATTTTGGACTAGAAATAACATATCTTGACATTACAATGAAAGAAAAATATCCTTTTGTCTTATGAGCCCCCAGTTGTGGGCAGAGAGAGCCAAGTGGTGCCACAGCAGCATGTGGGCAGAGAGAGAGACAGGGGAGCTGGGAGGGGTGAGGAGAGTTAATAAAATTCCTACCAGAAAACAGCAAATGAGATTAAAGGAGACATTTTGGCCATGAGGCCTTCTTTCGGCTGGAGAAGGCCTCAAAGCCAAAGTGTCTCTTCTAATCCTATTTTCTATTTCGAGAGTGCATTTTAATAACCCCTTTGTATATGGTACAATGATTTAGCAAGTCCTATTTTAAGCAGATTTTCCACACTAGAGGGCAAAACGGGTTAAAATAATTGCGCCGTACACCTCGCACGCGTGACACTTTGTTTAATCCCGTGTTGGACACCACGGCCACACAATGCACAGCAAGGTCCAGGCATAAAGGACGCTTTCAGGACAAGCAGCCCAGGGCATGGAATGGGGGAAACCAGGCTGAGGAGCACAGCTTCCTCCCACCAGTTGCCAGGCCCTCGTCTTCCCACCTGGATGGGGACTTGGCTGATGTCACCAGACCCCAAAATTCCTCCTCCTTCAGGTTACAGACTGGCACTGGTCACTTCTCACTGGGGTTTGGCCACCAGGAGGGTGTGGGAGAGGAGAGCTGGCTTGAGTGCTCTCTTAGCCCCAAAGGAGAGCTCACTTGCAGGTCCATGGTGATGTCCCCATAGCCACCGACTCACTGGCCAAGCTCAATTTTGCCTTGCTAAATTTGCAAAAACCTGCACTCCTGGATGATGTTTCCTTCACCTCCACTCACACAAAACCTCCATGAAACTTTAAGCCTAGAGTGCAAGGTTAGAAGTTTCTCTTGTGCGCACAAAACTCAACCTTTCTTGAACAAGAGATGCAAACTTGCTCTCAAGAAGCAGATGTTAACAACCAAAGAGAGAGCCACCATGCTGGTGGTGTCTCTCCCTCCCTGCCGTGGTCACAGCGTGGGAGCTGGAGCTCCTCCATCAGCAACTCTGGCTCTCCATCTCCCTGCTCTCTGACAGTAGAGATGGAATCGTCATCCCTGGAAGTGTTCAAAAAACATCTAGGGGAGGCACTTGCGGCAGTGTTGGGTTAAACTCGATGGTCTTAGAGGTCTTTTCCAACTAAATGATTCCATGATTCTGTGTAAGAACAGCAGCCATGGAGCAGGGGATGCAGGGACAGGACTGCTGGTGGCAATGGCCCACTCAGCCTTGCAAGGAACCTGAGTCCTCACAAGCCATCATGCTTAGCTCAGGTCTCCACCATGGGCATGAGACCTCCTCCTGGTGGTACACAACAGAATCCTTCAGGCTCGAAAAGTGCTCTAAGACCACTAAGTCCAACCACTCCCCAGCACTGCCAAGCCCACCACTAAACCATGTCCCCAGGTGCCACATCTACACGTCTTTTAAGTTCCTCCAGGAATGGTGACCCCACTACTGCCCTGGGCAGATGTTGCAGAATATCAGAAACATAAAACCAGAGACACAAAACTGCAAACAGCAAGTTGTCAGAAGGTGAAGAGACCACACCAAACACACGTGGAAGGCAAGGCTGCTGCAAGGACTACTCATCTCTGATGATGAAAACAGAACCAAAGCAACAGGAACAAATGCAAGTTAGCAGCAAAACTCCTGAAACAAGAAATCTGTGATAGAAAACACAATTATGTCCTCTCTACACAGCATCAGACAGCAGTACCCAACCTCCAGGCAGCACACAGAAGACCACTAGTCAAACTGAATTAAGCAGGAGGCCCAAGCATGGTAGCAGCACTACCAACCACCCAGCAGCTCCCCGTGCCCTGCAGCACACACTCCTGGGATGAAGCCCACCAGCTACGCCTGGATGGCGAAGGCAGCAGAGAACCTCAACCCCTCACCATATGGATCACCAGCATCAACAGGGAAAAAACGGAGAAAACACCAAAAGGGCTGAACACTGATTCTGCTGCAGAAAAAATTAATTACAGTAATGACAGGTTAAGTGTAACTGAAATTCTTCTGCATCCCAGTGAAGCTCTGCAGTAGCTAAAGCTCAGGGCCAAGCAAATAAAATAAAGCAGGTGAGAAATACAAAAACCTCTGTAGCATGAAATATCTCTAAGAGACTTGTTTAGCGAAATTAACTAGTAGTTTAATAGAAAAAAGCTTGATGTATGAGAGTGCTCCAATTTCTTCATAGAAATTAACATTTCAATCCTGTTTTTATCTAGAAGTCATTAAACTGTGCAACATGAATTATTGGAACTGTAGCAGAGAATTAACTCTATTCATCAAGGAAGTCCAAACAGTTTAGAGTGCATCTGTAATGAAAAAATAGCTCCACATTTCTATCTCTTCTCATTAAAGTAAACCAGTTTTCCCTCTCTCAGTATATAAAACTGTCTTCTCCTCATGTAATTTATATTACCATAAGCCAGCTCACATTCTAAACTATTACACGCCTCCAATTAATTTTTGCAGCTTTTGCCTGAAAATTTAATGAGATAGTAGTGTATGAACCTGCTGACTCCAGATTACGTGTGTGCTTCCAATATTAATGTTGGCAGAAAATAATCTGATACATACTTGATGAGAGCTTTTCACTATTGTGAGAGTAGTTAAGGCAAAATGTAAACCAATTCCACTGATTTTCTTTCTCCTCCCACCACGTCTGGAGTAAAAAATACCCCCCAAATCCAGCTGAATTTATCAGTCTGAGAGGGCAGAGTCCTGAGTTAAGTGCTCACAAGATGGGTAACATCACCAGTGTTTCACTGGATGTTTTAAATCAGTTTATTACTCACCTATTACCATTTATTTTAAGGCTACATCTATTTCAAAATGCTTTTCTTTCTGAATGCTGATGGAGAGACATACGGAAATGCTCAAGGCCAGGCTGGATGGGGCTTGGAGCAACCTAGTGGGAGGTGTCCCTGCCCATGGCAGGGGGTGGAATTTGGTGGTCTTTAAGATTCCTTCCAACCCAAACCATTCTGTGACTCTATGATTTTTAGGGTGACCTGGTTCTCCAGAAAAGGTCCTTCCAACTCAAACCATTCTGGGATTCTGTGTTGGGATTTACTGCTCAAAAAAGAAAGGCATATTTTAAATCCCTCTCAATGTCACCCTGTGGGTCTCGGGAGTGGATATGCAAGTCAGAGCAACCTCTGCTCTGAGCATCAGAGCAGCTCTTGCTCCCAAAGCCCCACACTCTGCCCTAACACTTGCAACGACCAGGAAATTCAGAGCTTACATTTGTGCTAGGAAGCCGAGGTGGGTTTAGAGTCCCAAGTGTTTCCTTGGCTTGCTTTCTCTCTGCAGCTCATTTTATGGGGATAACTCTTACTTAATTTTGAGGACTGTTCTCCAGCATATTAGACAAATAACCTTTCTGTCAGAAGGACACATTCTTTGAGACTTAAATTAAAGGGGAAAAATTGCAATATTGCTTTCCACTGCGACTTCAATTTTACAACTGCATATTGGGCATAATATGATTTTAATATCTATGCGCCTGAGAGAAAAATTGGCAAATGCAATGCCCTCAGAGATCAAATCATTTTATATATAGACTTAAAATACACATTTGGCACTATCTGGTACGGCCCTGAATTTATATTTACAGGAAACTGTAAACTGCTTGTGGTGAATCAGGCAGCCCCTGCAAACATGGATTTTGGACCCAACTGGAGGGTGGGGAAGCTGTGCCCAGGGAGCTGGCACAGCCTGGAGAAACAGCAGAGATGGGAGCCAGTGGCTTTCAATCTCAGTCCCATTGCAGTCTGGTACCCTCTCAAGACCACAGGAGTAATCTTCATTACCTACCCCAACTGCACCATTAAACATCCACACTATCTACCCGTCACAATCAAGGCAGAGAAATGCCAGTGGACACGGGGAGAAATTTTGGCTCCGGGAGATGATGTCTGGGACGTGGCCATGGCGTATCACCAGCAAAGCCGAAATGCTCCAGTGCTTGTCAGGAGAAGAGGCCTCACACCTTACATGTGATGCTGAGATGCAGAGAGCCCCAGAACTGTGGTCTCTGAGATGGAAGCACCAAACCGGTCTGAACAACAGACTGGGAGAAGGGACAGACTGGGAGAGGTGGATGGCAGGGGAAATAATATGCAGCAAGTGTGGAGGCCAAGGACTGCAGACTCTAACAGCTCCCAGTGGCTTCAAATCAATTTACATTTAAAATAAATGAATTAAATCTGATAATCTCTGATACCACTCAACCTATTTGCTCCAGGGCACGAAATTCAAATCTTCTCCAGTTCTCAAAATGGGCTTTCACCCGCGTGATATACAAAGACAAAGAGCGCCAACCCCAAACGCCACTGCCCTGGCTTTTACACCATCAAACACCAAAGTCACTTCCGTGGTGTTCGACGCACAGTGACACTATGACTTCTGCCCCTTGCAGTCAATTTCCTGCATTTCTAAGGGAGTTGTAAGAAGAAACATTTTGGTTTTCAGTCCAGAAACCCACGAAGACACCAAGAGAACAGAACGCAGCGCGCACACCCCTAGCGCGTGAGAGCCCCTCAACCTACACCCATCGTGCTGGATGGGGCCACACCAAAAAACAGATTATGTGCTGCTCTTGGCTAGCAATAATCGTTCTGGTGTGCTATTTTCAACTGGGATCTGCTTTCCCCAGCAGGGCTGTCCTGACAGTCACGGCGTGAGGGATGCAGGAGCCTACAGCACACACACGGTGATGCACATGTGTATTTGCATTCACAAGATCTCACTGGACTGAGATCCCCTTTTCTTCCACAGATAATCAAAAGCCAACCATGCACTCCTTTCTTTCCACACATGCATGCCCTTACACCTAACAACTGCTCGTACCTCTGCACGTCAAAAGAAACATGTAATTAAATTAAGAGATGCACGCACTCCTCCTTTCCTCCTGTCTCTTCCCCTTGAACACCACGCCAGATAGCAAATCAAAATCTGCATTTAAATAGAGTATTTTTAATGTATGAAAGTGGGCGGCCTGAGGGTAAAGAGGTATTGCATTCACTCACCATATGCACGAAATTGCATTTAAAATGTGATACTACGTTTTAAAAATTTATTGGATTTTTTTTCCTTCCCCCTCATCCTGGTACCTTTGTTTTATTAGAACGAAATCTCCTGCTCCGCGGAGAATTTTCGTATCAAAGCACGCTAATAAAAATAATGGGATATTACATCATTTTATCAATTTAATCTCGAGGAAAGGATGATATTCAATCACATCTCATAAGTCACTATCTCTGGTAATTCCGGCCATTATTCAGTGCGAAATCCAAGCAGTCGGAATTCATTAACACAGGGCTGCTACGAATCTGCATTTTTTAGACTTTGTCAGAAAACGCAGCAGCCCAA
>NW_008673517.1:20930-32999 GCF_000695815.1 Acanthisitta chloris | reverse complement strand
CGCTCCCCCAGCCCAGCGCCGGGACAAAGCCGCGCTGCCGACGACCCGGCCATGGCCACAGAGCCCGAGCTGGCGTGGGCCACGAGAACCCTCCCCCGCGGCTGCCAGGGGGGCATCCCTGCTCCAGGGGCCATCGTGGGCATGTGGCACTCCCAGAGCCAGAGCAGCACTCGCCGGCTCCTCACAAAGCAAGGAGGTCCCTGCGAGCAGCGCAGCGACATATGTTGGGGATGAAGTGTCACATCACATCGGACAGGCCGTGGGGTGATGGGGAACAAGCAGTTCGGTGTTATCAGGGAAGCACCTTCAGGAAAAGGGGAAAAAATGATTTTTAAATGGTGGATTTGGATATAATGGCAATGAGAGGCTGCTGAAATCACTCAGGGGTTAATGGGCATGGGGGAACACCAACCTTGCGCTGCAGAAATCAACGGCAAAACCCTCCCAAACTCATCGGTGGCAAAATCCACCCAGAGTTTAGCAAAGCCCACGGTGTGATGACACTGTCACTAAGCCACTCTGCAGCAGATTCCACATCCTGCCCACCTCCCTGAGGCCCTTTGTGGCCGAGATGCTCTTCATCCTTTGTTGTCCACATGGCCCTTCTGCTGGCCACCCAGCAGCTTTTCTGCCCAGCCAGGAGCAGTCTCCCATCACTGCCAAGTCCATGACCATGAGACATCCCAAGCAGGAACACGCTCTCTTGTAAGTATTTTCCATTGATCTCATGCATAAAACTAGGATGAAAGTAACTATTTACTTTTAAAAAGCATATGTTGATGACCAATGACCTCACTTCTTCACCATACAGCAATGAGAAAAGTAAATCCCACAGTGCCTGTGCTTATTGCTGTACAAGGGGGACAGTTGCTGTACAGGAACAACATCCTGGCCAAATTCAGTGGCACTGGTCCTGGGTACCAAGAAAGATCTCATCCATGCTATCACATTTCTCAATTCTGCACAAATCTCAGTGACAACAACTGCAAGCTCAGGTAGGATGGTGGGGTTGAAGTAACGACAGTGCTGTGATCCACAGGCACCTTCAACGGGCTACAGATCAGACTCACAGAATGGTTTGGAAGTGACCTTTAAAGACTGTCCAATCCAATCCCCAAGGCTGCAAAGAGTTTCCACCACCCACACTCTCCACACCTCAGATACACTGGCAGGTTCTACTCTATTCTCACCAAAGTCCGTATCTAAAAAAACCACTTTGGTTGGATAAATTTACATTAGTTTCCCAATAAAATTTCCAGCATTTCAGCATGGAATCCTACAATGACTTGGGTTTGAAGAGACCTTAAAGACCACCTAGTCTAATCCCTTGCCCTGGGCAGGGACACCTTCCACGAGCCCAGGTTGCTCCAAGCCCCATCCAACCTGGGCTGGAACTCTTCTGGGGAGGGAGCAGCCACAGCTTCTCTGGGCAACTTGTGCCAGAGCCTCAGCACCTCACAGGGAACAATTCCTTCCCAATATCCCAACCTAAATCTACCCTCCTTCAGCTTGAAGCCACTTCCCTTGTCCTGTCACTCCATGCCCTTGTCAAAAATCCTTCAAAGATTGTGTCTACTGCTACTGAAAACGGGCTGAAGGGAAACTAACTGCACCTCAGTGAAGGCTTCTGCATCAGCATCAGTTCCTAGAGATTTGGCTTATTCTGCCCAATCCCCACTTCAGCCTGAAATCCTCTTCCATTTTCTTGATCCGCTGGCAGCTATCAGTAAAACATCCACCACTGACAACAGCCATACTGGAACACTCTAATGCAAGTCAGATCTGTACTCCCCAGGATCACACCTAGGAGAAAACCATCTCCTAAGGGAGCACACTGAGCCCACAGAGCAGTAAAACCACATCACATCCACCGAGGGACATCGCAGTGTGCTGATACTCACACAGACATGAATGCCCAGCAAAGCTCCAAGCCCAGAAAGGTGAAAGCTATTATCTGAGAGAGCAGATGAGGCTGCTGCAATTCCAGAATGCAATGGTAATGTGCTGTTGGTAGCGAGTGGTACATTGTTTTAACGTGTTGTGATATTTATAAATATACGGAGTTTAAATAATCAGATGACAGAGAGTTCCTTTTCATCTCCTGAATGTTTATTATTCTTCACACATTAGCACTTTTTCCCCCAAATGTTATATCTTCTGCCATTTATAATTAATTTTAACAGCTTCTGCAACTTATCCCACAGGTTGTTGCTGTTTCTTTTAAACAGCGTGCTGCTGAGAAATTGATTTGTTTGCTCTGTGTGCCTACAGAAATCACATTATGAAATATGCATAAATGTCATTTCTTGGGCTGCTTCTGAGGATTAGCAGAGAAGAAAAGCTTGCAGAGGAAAAGGAAGAGACAAACAACAACAAAGCACAACTTAACACTTCAATTCAGCTGCATCCCCGGCCAAATGCAGCTCCCTCACTGTCCTGCTCCGATCCAGGGGTGGCAAGAGGCACTAGGAGATCCCAGCACCACAGGAACCACCTCCTCTCCCAATTAACCAGTCCCTACCCATGCAGGGGGGAGTTAATAAAACTAATTAATGTCCCCAGAAGCCCTCCTGCAGCTGGGAGAAGCCCCAGGGTAGCTGTGACAGGGCTACCCAGAGGTGTGACACCACTCCCAGAAGGTCTCCCAACACTTCCACACTGGGCTGTCCACAGGCCCAGGGGAGAAAGGTGACTATGGCTGATCACTCACTGGCATCACTGCACTCCACCCTGGACTGCTTCCAGTTCCACCACAACATGGGAACCCTCACCAGTTACCCTTCCTGTACTGTGCTGTTAAGGAAACTTCCCACTCGCAGCAGCTCCAGGGAGCCGACGGGCGTCCTGCTTGACTCCCAGTACACCCACTCACCCACAGGACAACCAGGTTTCCTTACTGGTTCCACCCTTAGTTTCCCTCAGCAGAGTCTCAGCCCTGGTACTGCTCCCTTTCTGTGTCCATCCTTGTCACTGGTACACGCATCTCCATCTCCTCTGTTATCCAACAGGTCAGCAATTCCCAGCTCCTGATCTATCCCCCAGTGCCCACTCACCCGGCTGGTGCCACCCATCTCTGTTTTCTCAAAGGTTGGCAGTTGGTGGCCTCTTGCCTCAGGCTCCCCACCCAGATCTCAATCAGCATTGCAATCTACATCGCAATCTGCAGCTGAAAGCAGAACCACATGGGCCAGATATATTCCTCAACCGTATTGGGAATGGCACACAGGTATCAAAACAAGTTTTTCCAACCACCATCATGTCACACACACGTACAGATCACTTATTTCATCCAAGCAGATCCTATCACCAGCCCTTTCCCATTCCCAGCCTGTGAACAGGTCCTGCAAGTCCTTTCCAGCACAAGAAACCACAGCCTGAAGCCTCTGCTGTCCAAGGGGTCAGCGCTGAGCTCGCAGACAGCCCCTGAGATGGTCAAGCTTTCAACAAGTTTTATGACCAAAAATGAGGCAGCACAACAGTGCAGTCCCACATCACAGAACCGCCGATGACAGCCAGAGATGGAAGGCAGCTTTCCCATGCTATCTGCTACTGCAAAACATATTGAATGACAAGTTCTGAAATGCAAACCAGATATTTTTCTTGGAGACTTCGTTAGACACATCACTCTCCTGTATTATTACAGAGAACTGTCAAAACAGCCTGGTAGGAAAGCTCTTCCCCAGACATGCACAAGTATAAATTGTCATAGTATAAAGTAAATTCCATTAACAGCTACATAGTCATTATTTTGCATAATAAAAGTAAAGGCTCTTTGCTTGTGATCTATGTATTTACGACCACCGAACCAACAAGCACTTTCTCTTTTCTGATGCCTTTGTTAGAATTACAAGATAATTGGTTGCTGTTGCAGATATTAATGTCTGATAACAAAGTGCCTAAGGCAGGAAAGCTGAAGTGGTGGTGAAACAGCACCAGTGACAAAGCTCCAACTCCTGTTCTCTGAGGAGGAATGAAACCACCTCAAACAAAATAATAGTTTCTAACCTGTATCACCACAGACATTCTTTGAAGGAAACATATTGGAAATTCCGGGCAACACTTAAAAATACACTCTAAATATACATTTCTCAATTCAAGGTGGTGGATTCACCATCCCTGGAGGTTTTCAAGATGAGACTGGATGTGGCACTTAGTGCCATGGTCTAGTGACCACGGTAGGGTTGGACTCGATGATCTTGGAGGTCTTTTCCAACCTGGCTGATTCTATGATTCTGACTATGAAAATAACACCCAACTGAGATAATTCCAGCACTTTTCAGTGTAAGGTCCTGAGGGACACTGAAGGAGCAGTGACAAGTCCTACAATAACCTGAGTGACCTCTCTGCTCCAGAAACAAATGTCTTCCCCTCCATAAGGGAAAAAAATCATCTTGAAATAACATTAGTGCCAATGCATTCCCAAAATCCTGCACTACAGAGCATGTCCATGCTGGTTGGGAGCCTTAACACTGACACACACACACACTCTGCTCTCCCCAAGTTCACACACAGTTGTGTTTATGACTAAAATGATGAGCAACTCAGAACCTCCCTGTAATAAATACCATGCCAACTGCAGCACACTGGGCTGGGGACAGTCTATATTGTCTGTCATGGAACGAAGCACATGGAGCCAATTTCAGTATGAGCACTGGGCGGAGAAGAGATTACATTCAAATTAATAAAGTTGCTTTGAAAGCAAAACAATATCATCTAGTAACGTTTTTTTGCCAATGAACTGACTGGAAAGAAATAAAACAGTGCAGGGTGGGTAACTGCAGGTTTCCTCAGGAACAGGTTGCCCAAGGAGGTGGTGGAGTCACCACAGAATCAGAATCATAGAATCAGCCTGGTTGGAAGAGACCTCCAAGATCAAGTCCAACCCTACCGTGGTTACTAGACCATGGCACTAAGTGCCACATCCAGTCTCAGCTTGAAAACCTCCAGGGATGGTGAATCCACCACCTCCCTGGGCAGCACATTCCAATGCCTGAGCACGCTCTCTGTAAAAAAATCTCTTGCTAATATCCAACCTAACCCTCCCCTGGCAGAGCTTGAGTCTGTGCCCTCTTGTCCTGCTGCTGGTTGCCTGGGAGAAGAGACCACCCCTGGAAGTGTTTAAGAGGTATCTGGATCTGGAAGATAGGGTTTAGGGGTTACAGGAGAATGGCAGGGTAATGGTTGGTCTGGATGATCTTAGAGGTCTCCTCCAACCTTGATGATTCTGTGATTCTTGGCCCCCTGTTCCCTCCTGGTGAGAATACTGGGGCATTTCTGGCACCTCTAGATAGTAATCACTCAGCAGCTCAAGGATAGCAAGACCCTGAGATGTAAGTAAGAAAACAAACATCTCTATCTGCCACGACAGAAGATTCCTCACTACAGTCATTCACTTTTAGTTTTTTAATTATTCTCCTGTGATGAACATGATAGCATTAATTTAATTTCAACTTGCATTTCCTATTAGTATTATCTACTGACTTATCTCTATAGAAGTAGCAAAATCACTTTACGGTGAGCTCTATCACTTCAGAGTTAATTACATGTATTTTGGGTTTGATAAATGAAAATAGGGGCCGTGATTAATTGAAGGACAATCAATATGATCCAGCTATTAGACAGCTTGATGAGGTATCCAGAGGATGAATATAATCTATAGCAATCAGCTAATTGAAGACTGAAGACTAAAAAGACTTTAGGAAATCCCAACTTCAAACTGAAAAATATCCCAATAAAATGGATGAAGGGACAATGTTCACAAAACCCAGGAATGTTTAAGGCTTGTTTCTATTTTGGTTGGTTTTGAACAAAAAACAAAATTTTGCTCTGCTGGCTTAAAAATCCTCTTAGTGAGATAAAATACCAAGAGCAAAATGAATTTGGTAAGTGAATCACAAGCACATTCCTTATTAACACCCCTGCAAACTCCTCAAGTCCTATTTTACTCCTTCCCTTACTGTTTCTGGAGCTGCCAGAGATTGTTAAATAGTTTCATTAAAAACACTCTATTTGTCTTGGTTTAGCCACATCCCAGATCAAATTAAACAGTCACATAGTTGAACAAATGAACCTTTTCCATCTCTTTTGACATGAAACCAAGTGTGTGAAACAGCCTTGTGCCGAGCTGGGTTAGGCCTGTGATTCTGAAGGAGAGCTCAGGAAGGGAGAAAATAATCAATAGGAGCAAAGCTGGAGGGTTACACATGTTTAGAAAAATATGGAAGCAGCAAGTGCAATCCCATGGTGTGTAAGTACTATTAGCATAAATGCTGACAACTGTTAATCTACTGTAACCCTGATTAATGGTTGCAGTTGTCCATTAATACCAGGCATTTGAATCTACTACGAAAATTGATTAGTCAGTTAAGAATTCAATCCTAATGCTCTATAAAACTGCACTTTCTCTGCAAACGCAGTGCGAAACGAGGTGATGCATTCGGCAGCACTCACTGCACGAGGAGGGGGCAGAGGAGGAGTGTGGTGCCATTCCCAGTGGATCCACCTCCATCCTTCACACATTGCTCCTGAACATGTGTGAGAGGTGAAGATACCCAGTGAGAAACCCACCTGGGCAGGACCAGGAGCAGCACCTCAGGCTGTGACACTGAGAAGGACAGTCCCCCCATGCTGGGCACTGCAGATGGGTCTCCCTCCACAGGTGGGTCTGCTGTGACCTTACCAACTACTCCTCTTCCCCCTAAATGCCAACCTGTACCGTCCTCCCTCTTCCAGTTCGCAATTTCCATTATTATCATCATTTTCCTACCTTGTTTTCCTTCACAGCACCAGCCTCAGCCCAGCACATAGAGAAGGGACTCACCAAACACCAAGGGGGAAATGTCAGCTTGCTACAACACTTGTTTCTCCCTAAAATGTAACGTGGGGGTACAGGATTTCACACCACATCACAGTGGTGCTGTACAGCCTGCAGTGTCATGGCTATGGATCTCTCCCAGCTCCTGCTGCAAACCTTTCCTTCTGGGGGGTCTTTGCTATGGATACTTCAAATACCTGACACAAGGAGTTTTGCATCCAAAAATCAGGTCTTAGGCTGCACCTGGCAGCTATCAGGGATGCTGGAGAAGGAAAATGAGGAGGCAGCATCAGTGTGGAAGAGATGAACACTCACTGCCAAGAAAATCATTTGTCATGAGATATATACTTTTTAAAAGCTGTTTTCAAATTCATCTTGGACAAAGGAGGTATTTTCTGAACAGGTGAAGCCAGGTAAGCAATTCTGAGGTGATCTTTGCCAAAGGGTAGGTGTTTTGGAACCAGGATCAGGCTACCTTTTCTGGAGAACCAGGTCACCCTAAAAATCATAGAGTCACAGAATGGTTTGGGTTGGAAGGAATCTTAAAGACCACCAAATTCCACCCCCTGCCATGGGCAGGGACACCTCCCACCAGCCCAGGTTGCTCCAAGCCCCATCCAACCTGGCCTGGAACACTCACAGGGATGGAGCAGCCACAGCTTCTCTGGGCAACCTGTGCCAGTGCCTCAGCACCTCACAGGGAACAATTTCCTCCTAATAACCAATCTAAATCTATCCTCCTTCAGCCTAAGGCCATTCCCCCTCGTCCTAGCACTACATGCCCTTGTGGAAAGTCCCCGATGACGGGGATAAATGACAGCTAAAATATAACCCTGGAAGCAAGAGAAAGAATAAGCTTTCAGCACTGCAGCACCAGAGATCCCACTTTGACCTTTGCACATGATTATGGAGCAATATTACCAGAAAGGTTCTCTAAGCACTCCCTCCTCCAGCATCCCTGTACAACAGAAGCCCCACAAGTTGGGAGCAGTAATTTGGAGCCCCCAGGGAGTGCAGGAGCTGAGCCTGGGGTAAGCTGCACACAGATGCTGCTTTCAATTAACATTTTCTTAAGTGCTGTTGAAAGCAGACTGAAGAGATGCTGAGCTGACCAAGCCATGATCCTGTTCCAGCCAGATTCAGCCAAAGCCTTCTGAAGTTAACTCCAGAGAGGTGGGAACAGTGTCAGAATTGCACTTAGGTGGAATCAGGATTTCTGCCCATGGGGACTCACAAGGAAACTCAAGTCCCTGAAACACTGGTGTCATCAGAGCTCCCATGGTGGGATTAGCACCTGCAGGCAGCTCTCCCATGGATTCATTGCCCACCAGTTTTCTAGGACACTCGGGCTTTCCTAACTCACACACTTGGCCCCTATACATAGGCCAAGAGCTGTTAGGGGCACTGAATGCTTTCAGACCCTCCTCCACCCACTCACACATCACAGATGACAGGAGTGCCAGCAGCCTCCAGAGAGGGTCTGGGGACTAGACACACTGCTCACTGCCCACGTTACATCACACGTTTCAAAGGGACACTAAAACTTGCTAACATACTGTCAGGGGGAAAAAAATAAGATACCAGGAGAAAGAGGAAGCTCCAACACAACAAAATACCTGGAAGCCACCCAGGACTTTGAAATAAATCCACAGCTGATTCATAAGGACAACGCAGGATGCAGCCTGGTTTTTTTCATTATTTACCTGACCAGCAGCCTGGAAAACAGAGCTTCTGCCATGGCAGCACCTGAGGACATGATCTTATTTTTCGTGCTCTGCAAGGCTGCAAGACCAGATGCTGTGTCTGGCATCTTCCTGGGAACGTTCAAGGTCAGGCTGGACAGGGCTCTGAGCAACCTCACCCAGAGGGAGATGTCCCTGATCCCAGCAGGAAGGTTGGACTAGATAGCATCCAAAGTTCCATTCCAACCCAAACCATTCTATGGCTCTCTGCTCTGGTGCTGTTGCTCTCAGCACAGGAGGATCCATCAGGGAATGTCACATCACCATGGGAAAAAGCCCACAGTTGGTTTTATTCTCATGCCAGGACCAATGGCCACACAATGTTTTAGTTCCTCCTGGTCTCAACCAAACACTGCTTAATGTCTCAGAGCCAGTCACTGGGAAAACAAAGTCTGAAGAGGGGTTGGCACAGTGGAGCCTGAGATGGGTGATGAAGGATCAGGATGGACCTCAACAGGCAGCCTGTAAAGTCCATTCCAACCCTTAAATTCTATGATTCTATCGCACATTAAACCTGCTTAAAGAAGACATTGGAGCAGAATCAATTATTTTGCACTAATTCCTCATCTTGAACGAGGCATTTTGAAATTGGAAAGTCTACGCTGTCACAGCAGAGCTCTTTACATAACATATTTAGAAGTGTGTTTTCCACCAAAGTTAGTCACAGAAACAATAACGCAAATGTGAAATTACGTGACTTCACAAACGTATTATTTATTCAGCAAAAGGCTTGAGAATGAATTCTCCCCGTGTTTGCAGACAGCAATGCTCACAACATTATACCAAAGGTCCTATCAACACTTCATTATAAACTTTTCCCCTTATATTCAGGGAATTAGAAAAATCTCTGCCTAGAGGGGATTGTTTTCATAAACTCAGCACACAGGGGTCTTGGTACAGGCAGGAACGTTTATGGAAAATCTGAGATTAGAACATTTCAAACTGGCTGGTTTCAAGTTGCACACATGTAGAGCTATAAATAACACAGAAAACACAAGTATGAAAAGTGATGGAATAACACATTGTGCAAAAACCAGGAGCTTTTGATAACAGCTCGCGTTTACAGCCCTTGGTGGGGCTCTCCAGGTAGGTCTCTCTGGAGTGGATTTAGCATCCTGGTGACTCCCCCAGGAGCAGAGCTGGGTCACTGCTTTGGGACAACACCCTGACATGAGAACAGGAATTCAAATACAACCCCGAAATTCCAAAGCACTTCAACCCCAGTGAGACCCAGCTGCCAAAATAAGGCTGTGCAGTGCCTGGATGCACAGGCAGAAGCCTGGGCAGGGACACCACGACACTGGACTTGATCCATCTCCTCCTAACATCACAGAACTGGGCAGTGGGAGGGGATAACACTCAGAGGACATGAACACAGGAGGAAACACACAGTAGGATGCTGTACTGCACAGGCAGCTGGAAGCAAAGAGCACTGAAAGTTGCCAAAACAATTACACTGGCACAATTCAGTGTCATGTCCTGCCACCACCAGAACTGGAGGTCTGAAGTATCAGACAGCAGCAGGGCACACAGCACTTCTGCTGGGGCAATGTACCACTCCTACCAGTTATTCCCCGAGTACTTATTCTTCAATAATTTTTTAATATAGTATAATCTTGGAAATAGCTGTGGTGACCTACAAGCTCACAGCTCCCACAGCAGAGGTAGAGCAAGGGTTTGGCAGGGGCTTGCTGACCTGCCTTGCTGCAAGGTCAGCCAGGTTTGCCCCAGGTACTGCCCTCACTGCCCCTTATAGAACCCTAGAAAGGTGTGGGTTGGAAGGGACCTTAAAGACCATCCAGTTCCACCCACCTGTCAAGGGCAGGGACACCTTCCACTAGACCAGGTTGCTCAGCACAGTTTGTTGCCTGTCTCCTGCCACAGCTGTTGGGATTCTCCTGTAAGGTTTTTGCATGCATAAAACTACAGAAGTGTATAACCACGAAGTGAGTTCTGCTTTAGGCACTCAAAATTAAGACACTGCAAACAGCACTGACATGTGAAACATCAGTTACTCCTTGCTATTCACATGAATTATGATTTAGAGCCCACCCAACTTCGAGCACTTCCAGGGATGGAGCAGCCACAGCTTCCCTGGGCAACCTGTGCCAGTGTTTCACCACCCTCACAGGGAAGAACTTCTTCCTAATATCCATTCTAAACCCACACTGTGTCAATTTAAAGCTATCCCCTATGTCCTGTTCAACAGCAAACATTGCAGTGGAGTGGATGAGGAGTACTCACAACCTCTGTATGACAACCATGGCCATGGTGACCTCCAGCTGATTAGGAACATCTACAACCACAACAGCACAGTCCAAACAAGACCACCACCAACAGCCAAAAGCTCAGTGTTTATACAACATCCCCAGAGCTCTGAGTATGTTCAGATACACCACAGAACCCACAAGCAGAGCTTCAACCAGCGCTGCATTTCAAGCACAAAAAAACTCTCTGAAAACCAAGACCTCCCTCTTTCTACATCTCCCAAGCCTTTATAGTCCAGGCAATGAGACTAAATCAGCCTGGCTGGGAGAGAGAGAGTGAGGAATGAGGGATCTATTAGATCGAGTGCATTCCCCCCCATCCTGTACTCCTCTGCTCTACCATACACTAGCACATTTAGTTCTGCACATGGTTGTTTTGCACTGAGTTCAGCAACTGCAGGACATACTCCTGACATAGGCAAGGGCCACTGATGGGAAGGAGTGTGTCAGCAAGAGCTTTATAGACAGCAGTTAGGTCCGATGGGTAAAATACACAATGCAACACCAAAATTAAAGAAAAATAAAACTAAAAAATTATTTCAATCTGGCTGACTCGGGATGATCCTACACTCCACAACATCAGGGCTTTGGCCAGTGTGGCACTGCAACCTCCTGAAATCTCATTAGCTCAGCTAACTGCACTTTGCCTCCACTTCCTTCTAATTTTAGACAGAAACTCTCCCCAGCAGAGCACATGCAGGGGGAAACACATTTTAAACATTACACTTAGCTGTAATGTACTGCAAGTATATTTTCTTTTGCAAGAGGCAGAGGGGATTATTTTACATCAAAAATGAAGTTCTCAGGATGTTAATATTTCAGGACAACCTCTGCTGTTCCAGTTGGGAGGGCAGGGAAGGAGAGCAGAGGCAGTGCCTGGCTGTTGGTACTTCAGGGTTCCTGGGAAAATCCTGCTGACACAGCTTCCTCTTCATCTTTGTCTCGTATCAAGTTAGTAGTCAATGTGTTATTTTAACAGCATGACAACAACTATACAGAATGTCAAATAGTTACCTTTTATCTGGGATTTTATTCCTGCCATATATTTCAATGGAAATATACAACTTAATGTTGCAACATATTTCACACTGAAATGGGTAATAAAAAAAAACCAATAGACTGTGCATTTCCCCTAAAACATAAAGGAGAAACACACTGAAAATCTCTACTGTTTGCTCCTCTTTGTCTTCCAAAATCTCCACACCTCTACTGTGTCTCAACTATAAATATTGCTGGGAATATTTTC
>NW_008673517.1:4340-20893 GCF_000695815.1 Acanthisitta chloris | reverse complement strand
TATATACACACACACACACACAGAATCCATCTGCCCAGCCTGAGTTTCAGGTCCAACCTGATGTTAGGACAGAGACAGAGGACAAACCCTTCTGACCACACTTTGAGCTTGGCATCCCTCAGCCTGAAGTAAGGTGCTTCCAAACCCCGGGGAAGGATAAAAAGCAGCATCAGGAAATTTTACATCAGCAGATGCAAACCAAAACTTCTCTATTATCTCCTGTACCATTCTGATTTCAGGCCAGTGCTGGAGGTGTACTCAGGAGCTCCTCCTGGGGTCTCAAAACTGCATGTGGTATCACAGAATCACAGAACAGTTTGGGCTGGAAGGGACCTTCAAGCACCATCTAGTCCAAGCCCCCTGCAATGAGCAGGGACATGTTCCACTAGCCCAGGCTGTGCCAACCCCATCCAACCTGGCCCTGAACACTTCCAGGGATGGGCTGTCAAATGCTTCCCATTTGTCAAATCCAATGCTTTTAGCAAACTGGAAGTTCCTGTGTGTGTTCAGACAGATATATTTTCCCTTCTAAGGAAACTACAAACCAGGGAAGAAATATTCCCTGTCCTTTTCCAAGCAGATGACAGCTGGCTAATTAGTGAAATTACAGCTTTGTCAATATCACATCATTCACTCAACCCCTCTTGCTGCTAAAAGCAGCTCAAAGACCCAAACTCTTCTGGGTATTTGGGTTTACCCAAGAAAAGTCTCCCTCTCCAAGGGAGCCTGATGGTCACAGCTGTGACAGTCACATCAGTTCCAAGGAGCAGTCCCAGGACTGCTGCAGGACAGAGGTCTTTGCATGCAAGATCCTCATTTCAGTTGCTTTAGCTTGGCCACCTCCTGCATGAATAATTATATACAAATACACCCACTGGGAACATGAAGAGACAGAGGTTTAGAAAATGGTGAGCACATGAGCTACTTTAGATGAAGGACATCTGTCATATTTTCCTGCTAGAGGATGGGTTTACCAGAGGACCATCAGCTCTGAGTTTTCCATGCTGACTCTGCTTGCTCTGCTCTTGCTGTGCATACCTGTGTCTCTGAAAGGTACCTCTACCTACCAAACACATGGTCAAACTATGCCTTCTGATGTATCACCAGCTTCTATCCCAGTCAGCCCTCAAGCAGGATCTGCCTGGCAGCGGTGCACACACAGGGAGCTGCAATTAACTCCTAGTGCCATAACTTTTTCCTAAACACTGAGTACTTAAACCAGAACTACTAACTGTAGCTCTTGATGGGGTTAAGAAACAGAAAAGGAAGGTATCACTGGAGTTGTATGAACCAAGACAGTGCTCCAAGACCAGTGCCTGAGCAACTGCCTCTCTGTCAGCTCAGGACCTGGCAGAGGAGCCTGCAGGTCCTGCTTTGACCTGCCCCAGAGAAGATTTCCAGCAGCATGACAACACTCTGTGCTGCTTCCTAGCTTTAAGAACCTGCACAGCATCCCCAGCCTGACAGAGCTCACCCACAGGCTGCCTGGTCACCCTGAGACACAAGTGTAAGACAACAGGGCATCCTCAAGGGTTTGCCAACCCTGCTCTATTCATACCAGAGCAGATATGAATAGAACCTAATATGAACCCAAGCATGAATTTACCACCTGTATGTGCCCAGCAAGTCCATGCAGGTTGCAGAGACCAAAACAGAAACACGGCAAAATAGCTGAATTCCCTGGGTTTCTTTTTTGGCATTGATTCCTCTTCCATTGCTTCCTCTCTCAGCATGAAGCCCAAGCCCCTGGACACCCATCCATCTTGAGCTGGTGACACCACCTGATGACACACAGCTGATGACAGCAGGATTTTGCTCCAGGGACCTGCCCAGGCTTACTGCTCAACCTCCTTCCCTGAAAAGCAGCCCCTCCTGGGCAGCAGCCGGTGCGGTGCTGCTGGCTCTGCCACCTGCGGCTCCAGCCCGGGAGGCTGTGCTGGCAGAGGCAGAGCTGAGCAGGTATCTGCTCCAGCAAGCATCAGCACAGCAAGGACAGCACCCCTGCCAGGAGCCTCCTTGTCTTCTGGAGACCTGCTGGGCTGTTTCAGACATCTGCCCTTGATGCATATGCCATGAAAGCTGCAGTCCAGAGCACCAAATCCAACAGCTTTTCCTCTCCCCCTGAGAGGTTTCATGGTTTTGGCCCAGTAGCTTCATCATGGTGACTTTGGTTCACCATGAGATGACCCCCCAAGAGGATACCAGCTGATGGACAACAGCCTTCACCCTCTGTGATGGCCCAGGCAAGCAACAAGCTTGGTGTGCAACCACAGTGTCAAAAGCCCAGGGCATCCTGAGAGGTTCTCCACCACCACCCCAACCACCCTGGCTCCTCCCTGGGAGTTGCATCCTTCACCCTGGCAAGACCCAGCCAAGCCCTTGGCTCTGCTGATGGAAGCAGAACAGCAGCCCGAGGTGGAACACAAATACCTGGAAATGGGGAGAGACAACAACAAGCTGATGGCTATTTTGGAAGGATCCAAAAAACTGTTGAGCAGTGATTTATTCAAGAGATTCATCAGTTCACCAACTTTGTGAGGCTTCAGAGACGGTAAAAATGTAACAAGTGAGTCTCTTGCATGAATAAAAAATTACGTTTTACATAAATTAAATATATAATTTGATTAAACATGTTTATGTCTCTGCAGTGACATTTAGAATAGGAAGTATTCATTTTCTGTTTTGAAAGGAAAAAACTCTTTCAAATGTAATTTGAAGCTGTCAAACCAATCTTCTCTACAGATCTTTTAAATGTCACATACCTTCGGAAGGGGATGGCAGATTCCTTTTAAATATGCAATTGCAAACAGTCCAAGCAAAATCAAGAATTTATTAAAATATGCTACTGACATTTATACTGATTAAGTATAGCCCTTTCCTCACTCCCTTTCGATAGACTCCCCTACAAAAGATGTGTCACAACAGCTCCTATTAACGCTGTGCTCGCTCTAATTCCCCAACACTCCACCAGCCCTTCCCTTCCCACCCGGCAGGATGCAGCTGCAGCAGAACCTCTTGTTCTCTACAGCAACTACTATGGATTTCTGGGTCCTTTACAAGAAGGATTGTACTTCTGGATGATTTCTTACCAGCAAGCCTGAAATTTATAACCAAAAATATTAACTGCACTTACTTTAAATCAGGAGCAGCACTACACCTAATGGCTTTAAATGGGAGAGTGTGTTAATCACGGGCATAAAGAAAACCTACTGCAACTCATTTCTGACAACTTTTCAGCAGCAACCTGTATGTTTTGGTTTATAATCACAATATCTATCCTTAGATGAGTATTTCCCCCATTTAGAATGCGTTTCTGGGTTGTTTCTCCTTTCCCTTTTCTAGCAGTGAGTGATCAAGTGCAGCAGCGACGGCAGCTCCCGTTGCCAGCTGCTCCCCACTGACATATCGGACGTTTTAGGGTCATTTAATTTTTTTTACAAGACAAAGAATTTAATGATTATTTCTCCTCCTCTGTCACCAGGTCAGTGAAGTGCATGGGCATAACTCTCATTAGCATTAATGGAAATCCCCACTGTAAATTCTTCCCTGTGAAGCAACATTAAGAGCAAGGCCATCCTGAGCAAGCACACTCAAATTGGAAAATAAAATATACCTCCCATTTCTAGCTGCCACCACAAGGAAAAATGTAATGAAGTGCAGGAAATTGAGCTACAATTCCTGTATCAAATCTACTCTGTACTCTCTAATTACTCAACACAACGTACACAACAGTTACTCCTTGGTGAAGAGAATTTGCTGCACATTACTAAGGACTTTATCCTAACACTCTCAACTTTTTGGGGCGTAACAGGCAATTACGGCATGGCCATCGTGACATAAATCATGTCACCACCAAATTTGGCTTACTTAAGGCTTACACTCAGTATTTAAAAATCAGAAAATTACCGAAGGGACTCTCAGCACTGCAGAAAGCACAGCAGTGCCAGGCCACAGGGGCACAACACAGGCGCTGGCAGCACCACACTGGGGAAAGTGTCCAAACAAGCTTGCCCCAAAACAGCCAGGACCACAATCAGCATTTTCTTGAAGGATTCACACAGGACATTCATCATCATGCCATAAATTAATTTCATTAAGGACAGAGAGGAACTTTTTCCTAGCCCTGCCCATGACAAATCAATGCTCTACCCAGGGTGTTCCTCCATCTCGTATCTGTCCATCCACCACAGAAAAAGCACTGGTGGGTTCAGTTTGTGAAGGGCAACAAAGTGACTGGCCCCCAGTCATCTTCCTTCCCTCCATCACTCACTGCAAAGGGTGTCCAAGATTCCCAAAAACCTATTCTGGAATTATAAATAACAATACACAATCCCTCAGTGAACAGTCGCTCTCTGGTTTATGGATCTATCAATACCTTCTGCTGATACAACATTGATGATCAGTGTCATAAACATAGTTTAAGTACAACCAGTAGACGTTTAACACCAGCACATCCCTTTTGATGGGTTTCTCAAGCACACATAGTAAGTCACCACTCCACTTCTCCAAGTTCCTCCCATCACTCCCCTAAATCATCTCATCCCAGGAGCTGAGCCCCTGGAGGAGATCCTGCCTGACATCCACCACACCTGGATAAACTCAGCACCACATAGGGAAACTTGTTTCCTCATGAAGCCTCTTGAGCTACACAGCAAGCATCAGCTTCCTAGCTGAAGGCACTCAGCACCTGACAGCACAGCATCTTCCCATCCAAACCATTTTTCCAACCTCCCACAAAAATAATCAATCTTTTCACTAGCAGAGGCAGCATCATTGTCATTCCTTGCACCTGGAAAGTACTCCTTGACAAAGATTGTGGGGATAGCAAGGCATTTGTGTGGTGCCTCTGCAGCTCTGCTTACTCACAGATGCTTTTAGACATGGGAACACACAAACACAGGAGCAACCAAACACTTGAGATGTAAATGGGACCAGCTCAGCTTTGGACTTTTCCATCCCCACTGGTTTGGGGAGTACAGTCCCACCAATCCCTCTGGGCTGCTGTGCTGGGGAGCACAAGAGTTAAGCTTTCATAATCTTTGAATCAACTTCAGTCAGTCCACTACACTTTCAAAACCTCTGTAAGGTCCTATAGGTTTTGTCCATAAAAACGACAGGACTTCAGGCAAGACTCCCTTCCCTTTCTGCCTTTCCAAGGAAAGAGAGGAGGAATCAACCACCAAACACTGTATGTGCAGCACTTCCAAGTGGTCCATTCCCCTGAGGAGAACACCTTCAATCCCTGCAGGTTTACACTCATGACATACAGCCCTGGGAGATGTCAGCAAGCTGCTTTCTCCCTGGCGTTTTTCCCCCCACCGCTGCCAACACAGGACATGGCACCTGGAGAAGGCAGGAAATCTGCCTGCTGGGCTTCCCAAAAGCACAGCGAGTCTGATCCACATCTGAGCTGTTGTGAACCCCAGTTTTGGCCCACGTCAGCAGCTGGTGTGAATCAGGCTCGGCACGGCAGCGAGCGGAGCCTGGCCCCCGTCGCCGCTCGAGGCGCGGGAGCATCCCTGATCTCCTCTGACAGAATCAGCGCACTCGTCACCGACGTTTTTCTGAGCCAGAGCAGGAGGTTTGCCGTTATTTCCGCTTTACTGCACCCTGCTGACCCAGGACATGACTTCAGAACACCGAGTATGGAGTGAAAAGGTTTCCAGTCAAGGGATAACACACGCTTGGTGCTCAAAGCCTCCTCCAAAGGCTCTGGTGTGGGACAGCTCTCGCGAGGGTGACCCATAGATGGGCACATCAGCAGCGTGTCCTCTGTGACAGCAGCAGGAGACTTGCTGACTTCACTCAGATTGGCTCCTGTTGAGCTTCCACATGAGCTTTCCAACGATGGCTGCAAATTCCCCACTGCAGCAGTTGGTCCTGTCCAAAGCTGTCTCCACCTCCAAGCACCTCCTTCACTTCTGGAGTGTGTCCTAACCCTGTGCCCAGCAAACCCATATCCTCCTCCACCTCCACCACACTGAACAGCACCAGCAGCTCACACTGTTAGGTGTCCAGCACACACACTATTCCTGCCTCCTGGATCATGCAATTTGCTGGATCGGTGGGAGCAGGAATAGGAGAAGCAGCCATGGAAGGGCTATTACATGAGGATAGTTATAAAAAAACTATAGAATCAAAACAGAAACCTCATAAGGAGTGTGTGAGTACATAAGTATTTTTCCTGCCACAACATAATTAACGTAATACACACTGGGATCATGTTCTCCTTCCGATGCAACGTGGGCATTATTTTTGTTGATCCGTCTGGTTGGGTTTTTGAAAGCCATCGCTTCCTGCATTCCACAACAGAAACTTTACACCCACAAAACCTGGTACCATTTGGTTTTATTCTTCCTGTCTTTCTTCTATTTATTTATCCAGCTAGCCAACGTGAAAGGCTGTAAATCGCAGTGCTGCTTAAGTCACAGGGGGAATTCCTTTACACATAAGTAAAAACTCATAAATAACTTCCTGCAGTCAACAATGCATTCATTTGCTTCTCTGCTTTCAGACTAATCTTCCAGCTAACAAATCAAATCAAGCACCAAAATGTAATTACTCTGTTGTGATAATCATCTCCTTTCACTCGGAGCATACCTTGGCTTGTTTCTTCTCAAATTAAAATTAGCAGAGAGGCTTGGGAGAGGAGGAAAGGTTACAAGGCATCGATAAAGCCAAGGTATGACAAGGAAACTCTCCAACTCGACCAAAGTCCTGCATCTTGGGCAGAAGCCATGCCTTTTTGTGCTAGGATGGTGAAAAAAAGTGATGCCAAATCCAATTCAGACTCACTTTTTATTAGTATGATTCATAGTGCAGTTTTCAAGGCAATGAAGTGCATGATATAAAGAAAGAGATTATTTTAAAACCGGGACAATTCCCCCAAACTTGCTGGAAGCAATGCAGCTACAAATAAAGCCAGGAATTAATCCGTGACAAAGTCAGTAAAAAGGCAAGAAACGGTTTGCAAAACACACCCACACAGGACAACGGGAGGCAAATACTCCTGTTACCCTCCACAAAATTTGCTGTTTGTCCAATAACTAGCTCTCATCACTCCCAAACCCAAACCCCTCCTGGTTGCTGCAGGCAGGGATGAAGCCTGGTGGTCATACCCACTGGTGTGGGGACGTCAGGGACGAGAGAGGTAAATGTCCTGGAGGACTGAGCCCACTCACGGACATGGCCTCGCTCATTACGCTGCTCCATGCCGAGGGATGGTGAAGTGATGGCCAGTGCCAACAGCAGGGCCAGGAGCATCAGGCTAAAAATAATCCAGCAGAAATAAACTTGCCTCGCCTGCCAGTCTCCTGAGGATCCCAAGGCTCAGGGCTGGAGGGGAGGAACAGCCCTGCACTCATCAGTTTGCATCAGGCACTTAGCGCTGGCAGCACAGCAAAGGGACAGTGTCAGGGGAGCAGGGAGGAGACCCAACACCAGCACTGGAGGGTGGGCATGGGAATGCAATGAGAGAGGGAATGGATCAGCAGCAGGTGAGTGTAGCCTGCCCATGAACATCCTCATCCTCCCCACAGCACAGCTGGGAATGGCTGGGCTGGCACGACCTGCATGGGAATGGGATGCTGCAAGGCAGGGGCCAGGGAAACAGGGATGGAGAGCAGCTGGGACCCCACTCCCCATCACCCTGATTTCTTTTATTTTACTGCTTTGTTTTGTCATCTTCAAACAGAACTCATGGCAAGCTTTTCCATGCAAACACTTTGTGAGCCTCTGAAAGCATGGAGACTTGTAACCCTGAAACAACGACCCGTGCCAGGCACACTCAGATATTCCCACTGAAAACAGGAGCACTTGAGATGACAAACAGCTTATTCCAAAGGCTGCAGGTGTGTGAGCCCTGGGTGTCCTGCTCACACAGCCATCCCCTGCCAGCCCTGGGCCTCACCAACACAGCCACACCTCAAAAGCAAACACCTGGTGAGCTTGGACTACTTCTCCATCTGACCTACAGCACTGCTTGTGTATTAGAGAGGTCAGGAAAGGACACCAGAGCCATTTGGAAAGTGTTTGATTTTTTTTTTTTAAATATGCTGTTTTGGAGAAAGACAGCACAGGAGACAACACTCTGGGCTGGTTAAACCCTTCAAATAAAAGAGGATTGTACTGAAAATGCTGATGTATGCTTCATGGAGGTACTTAGTGAGGACCAGCATTAAGGTGCTGACAAATTACACCACTACACAACACACACAGAGTAATGTGAAGAAACAGTGTTTCCAAGCCCAGGCTAGACCTGTGCTGGTGCAAGGAGGCAGGAGGGAGCCTGGCACAGCAGGTCCCAGTGCCAGACACATCCCACAGCTTACAGCAGGGCAGGGATAGCCACAAGACCACTGGCTGTAACACAAGAAGTCTTCTAACAGTATCTTGCTCCCAGCAAACCTCATCTGGAGTTTTCTGAGGGTTGGTTTCTAACTTCAATATAATTGTTTGACATATTTAAAGTGAGATATTCCTAATCCGGTATGATAGAAAGTGATTTTTAAAGTAATGCTGTGAGCTCACACCATAATTAAAAACCCCTGTATTGCTTCTATCAGCAACTTAAACTGCCCAACACACACCTTGCACTGAGTTTACATTAGGAAAAATAATTAAACAGCTACTGAATTGATAATGTGCCCGTTCAGCAAATATCAGTACCTCAATAACTTCCTTATGACTTCGTGGAGTTCCCTGTCATTCCCAGGAAGGGCAGACTGGTCACATGCTGGTTAACAGCATTCCTGGGGACACTTCCATGCAAGCTGCTTCAGGGTCTCAGCTCTTGGCTTGTGGCAGCTGAACACAGCATCACTCACCCAAGCCAACACCAGCACAACCCCTCAGAGCAGGTCCAACTGCTGAGGGTATCTGAGAGACCAGAGAACAGTCACTGAACTCACAGGCAAACATCAACCCGTTAGGGAAACACTGACATTTCCCACAACCCATACTGCTACCAGTGAAGGTGAAGAACAACATTATCAAGTGTTGGGACAGGGTTGGCTTGAGGGGTTTTAATCACAGATAAGGCTCTGCATGGTCCCACACCATCAGGTGGTGAGATACCATGGGGGTTGTGGGGTGAAAGGACAAACTGACTCGGGAACAGCAAGAGCATAACTGCCTGAAAACAGGAGAAAATGAACTCAAACCCAAAATGTGTTTCATAAAGCCACAGAATCCTTAAGGTTAGAAAAGCTCTCTAAGACCACCAAGTCCTACCAGTCCTCCAGCACTGCCAAGACCACCACTAACCCACTGTCCCTAAGTGCCACATCCACATGTTCCAAGCTCCCTTTTCCAGTGCATCAGACAACAAAACAGGGAAAAGACAAGATGTACCAGAGAAACTGCCAGAGGACAGGGTTAGATTGGATATTGGAAATAAATTACTGCCTGTGAGGTTGCTGAGGCACTGGCACAGGTTGCCCAGAGCAGCTGTGGCTGCTCCATCCCTAGAAGTGTTCCAGGCCAGGCTGGATAGGGCTTGGAGCAACCTGGGCTAGTGGGAGGTGTCCCGACCCATAGCAGGGTTTGGAACAAAGTGATCATTAAGGTCCCTTCCAACCCAACCTATTCCATGGTTCTGGGAGCCAATAAAGCAGGGGTGACTCTGCAGAGGCCATGAGCTGTGGGGTGACCCTCCCAGGCTTTGGGGGTGCACAGACCCAACCTAGGGGTGACTGCCCAGCTGCTATCCACACCTTCTCCTACTGTGGGGCAGTGTGCAGGGCAGGGGACTAAGCAGGAACTCAAGGGGAGTGAGGATGGAGAGCAGGATTGCTTGAACATCTCAACAGCTATCCCAGGAAGCAATGTGATTTTTATGCCTTGATTTTTTTTTTCCTCTCTGCTATTTTCCAATCCCCAAAAAGCTACAGGACACACAGCATAGTTATGCATACCACAACCTGAACACAGCAGGAACTGTTAAAATTTCAGCTGCATACACAAACCCCTCTAACACATGTATATTTTATTTGATTTACTGCGATACTTTTCTTCCATCTCTTGAAAGTAATTTTTCTCTAAAGCGTAACTGCTTAATTGGCAAGTGTACAAAATATAATTACACTGCATACAAGTTACAATATTGCTTATGGGAATATCACTGCTGATGCATTCTGCTTTATTTTGTGTTTAATCTCTATTAAGAGATCTGTATGGAAATAGCAAGGTACTCTTGATTTTATAAACATGACATGTCCTTCAGTCATTTCTCTGCCTAACCAAAGACCAAACAAACGCAATTGGAAGACAACAGAAAATTCCTGGGCTAGCCTAACACGTCCAAGTTAATAAATTTCTTACATCTTCCTCTAAAGGAAGTGCAGTCCTCAGGACACTTAGAAAGAAAATCCCCAACCTCTCCAGGCTGAGGTTTGTCACATCCTTTATACCACCAGAGTGATGGGAGGACATGGCACATAGGAATACATGGCTCTGAATGACAACTGTAGGGAGGTTATTACACTCCCCACAAGGTCCTTTGCAGCTGTATCTTCATGGTGGAAGGATAAACAAGCACCACAGAGATGTGGATGACTTTTGTGCCACTGTGGTGAGAAGTGCCTGGAACTTGGCAGCAAGAAACTCTCACCCTTTGGGGCCCCTGACTCTACCCTGCCAAGCCAGTGCAATTCCCAAATGGCTGGAGCTGTGTCAGGGAAGGGTTAGGTTGGACATCAGGAGAAGGTTCTTCCCCCAGAGGTGTTTGGGCACTGAACAGCTCCCCAGGGCAGTGGGCACAGCCCCAAGGCTGACAGAGCTCAGGGAGTGTTTGGCCAAAGCTCTCAGGCACAGGGTGCATTGTTGGGGTGTCTGTGCAGGGACAGGAGTTGAACTGATGATCCTTGTGGGTCCTTCCAACTCAGGATGTTCTGTGATTCTCCAACTCCCACTAAATGCACCCCCGGCCAGGCCAGCCCCACAGCACCTCCCAATCCTGTGAGCACTCACACACGTGAGTAACATTACTCACAGGAGTAGCTGTGCTGCCTGTAAATGGGCCTGGCTGCTCTGACAGCTCACTGACATGGGCATGGTTTAAGTGCCTTAAAGGTTTATTTCATTTGCTTGAGTAATGAGATTAATGTGATGTTTGTTTGTTTAAGCTAAATCATACAAAGCCAAACATCTAAATGTCCTTAATTCACAGCATTAGCCCAAGCTGTGTTACCATGCGAGTCCAGCTCCCTATCCTGCTTTGAATTGCACCAACAAATTCCTCCTTTGCTCTAGGTTCTCTCCCAGAGGTCAGACAGCACACAGAGGCTTCGAGCAGCCAAATAAACTGCTCAACATTGTCATGCACTGCCTGATGTTTTCACACTCTCCTTGTTTTCTTTCCAAGTAGCTTTTAACATACTCAGCTTCTAGCCCTAAACACCCAGTGTAAACCCAGCAGATGTAGACCTCTGTGTACAGATATTTACAGATACCTCTGTGTATAGATGTGTATCTCTGTGTCTAGATACAGACATAGATATATCTATACAGATCCATACATATAGATGGTAGATATACACACAAGCATGGGGAATCTGAAACACTCCTACCGTAACAGCTCCTGCATACTCAAGCACAACACAGACAAGAGCCCAGAGACACCACAAACCACATCCATGAATGATGGATGAGATGGACAGACCAATCTACAAACTCACCCAAAAGCAGAGTAAATGTGCAAACATCCACCTGTACATTCTCGCTTCAAAATGAAAATAACCACGCACACAAATGCATCGGTTTTGCTCCAGCCAAGACACAAGCAATGCATAATGAATGTTAAAATCCATGTTTGACCTGTTTGGATCAGTTTGCACTCTTCTGCTCAAGAGTTTCCCACCAGAGCTGGAGCTATTTCTGATGTCCTGTGGCCATCAAGAGTTGGCTGAGAGTTTGAATAAATTAGATAAAGCGCACAACTATCAAAAAAAGTAATCCTTCCTCATTTCCTTCCTGCACCTAAATTAGCTCACAGCTGACCCAGGCATTAGCCACAATATGGACTAACATGACCCCTGAGAACTCCTCGCCCAGTGCCAAGCACCTGGTGTTGACACCGGAGGTAACTCATCCCTGTGACAGACACAAGGCATTTTTTAGGGAAACGGTGGGAAATGAAGAACCTATGATCTTGCTTGAGTACTGAAGGTCCCATCCTGAAATCTCCACCTTCACACACAGGTTTTCTCTCTGCAAGTCATCCTCTTGAAGGAAATCCATCACGCTGCTGCTCGGGACCTGGATGCTCTCAATTAAATGATCACCTCTTGTGGATTCTGATCTCAGAAGAGACCACTGTGATTTTTCAGCCCCAACTTAACTAAATTAATCCCTGCAGGAGCATAATTCACTCCAATGAACAAACATCCCTGAATCTGGCATTTCCAAAGGTGAAGAAATCGCCAGCACCTTCAGCAGCCTCTTCCACCATCAACAGCACTGAAACCATGGACCTCAAGCTCTATTCTTCCCCTGGCTTCACCCCCCAGCTTTTGGGTCTTGTTAAAACTCTGCCTGCTAGATTCAAGAGCTCTGTATTATACAATTTATTTTCCTCATGACAACACTAACTCCCTTAATCAATTTACCTTCCAACACTCTCATGGATAAGTCAAGCAGATGGAGGTCCTGGACCCTTCCCCTGCATCCCTTGGGGTTCCCACAGCCCCTCCTCAACAGGCAGCAGGGCCACACCCTCCTGCAGCCTGGTAGCCACCTGCCAGCACAGACAGGGAGCACATAGGACCTTTGGCCATAATATCATCTTAGCAGCACTGGCTCGTGACTCCTCGCTCCTCCATAAAGACATGATTTCTCCAGACAGCATCCTGGAGCTACAGCCTGTGTTGTTTGCTCTTCGATAGAGAAATTTACAGTTGGCCATCTGAGAAATATTACCTGCCTTGTAGCCAAGCAATACAAATTGCTGTTACCAGCGGTCACTCCTGTTTGTTATTTACCACTCCCCCAGTCTTAGTGACATTTCAGGCTTCAGCTGTGGTGACTCTGCCTTATCATGGCTTCTCACACATTAAGCAGCGTAAGGACGAAAAGAAGTGCTCAGAGAGGCTGCTAGAAATGGATGGCTGGAAATCATTCCTGGTTTTACCACTGGATTTTGAGTGCTGATGCTCTGCTGGGTCTCGGCCAATTGTTCTTTTGCACATCCCCAGCCCAAACAGGGAGGCTGTACCAAGCTGCATTTCCTGTTGAATTTTAAAGAAATAAAAATCCCCTCAGTTTTATCAATCCCATTGATAAGCTCTTTCAATTTAAAAAAGTTAATTCTAAAGGATGTGCTGCCCCTAAAGCCATGCCAATAGTGGGAAAGTGCATCCCTGTCCTGTCTCCATCACTAAACAAATCCCTACCAAAGACTCAGAGTGTTTGCCCAGGACTCAGGTTGAGCTGACAGGTCTGTGGAACTCAGCCTCTGGTCCATTTACTGCTTTTCTAGGATACAATAAGCATTGCTATGGTTCACAGGAATTCTCCAGGAGTTCAGGACTTAGTGAAAAATAGACATTACTGGCTTAGTTTACTCTGTAAACCTCTTCACTGAGACACCAGGGCTGATGCTCAAAGACCTGACTAAAGCAGTGGCTGCTCAGCATTTCCTTCTACCACAAGCAGAACAGGGGCTAAACACAACATTAGTCCATCCCCAAAAAAGTGTAATTCTGTAAATTTTTCATTAACTTCACCCAGTAACCTAGTTTTACATCTAATATCCTACAGAACTGTTGTACTCATCACCAGCAGCCACAACTTCTCTCTGCATCCCTTTCCCCCTTCCCTCAAGCTCTGCTATCGATTGCCCTCCCAGGCACTTACTTGGGTGTGCCAACATTTGCCATATCCGGAGGGCTGTGCACCCCAATTTGGCATCCAGCACCCTGAACAACCCAGAGGCTGTAAGGGTGATGGCTGAAGGTGGAGCAGGTATGCAGAGACACTTGGCCAGATCCTTCCTCCTGACACATCATTAAACTGATTTTTTTTTTTTTTCAGGAACAGCCACAACAAAACCTCACTGCCTGCAGCCAGACCAGGGTGAGATTTCATACCCCAGGCAAGGCTAGAATCAGTGAAGTTGGGTCATCTCCAAGAAAGAACAAATTCAGGAAATATGTCGAAATTTTGGCTAGACAAAACTAAAGTTACACTTTATCTCCCCAAATCTGTGTTGCTTCTATACTCACACCTTTTGCTGCCCAGACAAAGATATGTACATATGGATGGGAAAAACATCATCCTGGTGCTTCACCTAGGAACGATATTACAGCATATAAACCAATTCTGCTTCCTTCTAGGAACAGAAAACAGGAGAATAGGTATTTCATCTGAGAAATGCTGCTACTAGCCAAGTGCAAAGCTGAAGTCAGCACAGGTAGCTCAGCACTAAACCTCAGGACAACCTAATTCCAGACTCAGATGTTGCACCATTTTTGTATGGGAAAAGGTCCTAACTCAGACAAACAGCAAATATCAAACCTACATGAGCTTGGGCTGCAGGATCAGGAAACTTCAGGTAACTAAGAACATGGAAGCTGACAAAAAGGTTTTGGGTTTTTTTCCATAAATTGACTTAAAATTAATTTCATCCACAACTAATCACAGCAAAACTCAAGTCTCTCAACTTTCAAGTGTAACATCTAGTACTTAGCCTAACTGATTTCCTTGAACTATTGATTTTTTTCCAATGTCCTCTCTCATGGAAAACCTGGGTTTCAGCATAGAAGGGATAAAAAAGTTGTCATTTTATGACAGCTCTACAGGTACCACTAGCATCTCTTGTATTTGGCTTCACGTATTTTTAAAGGGGAATTTATTTGCAGAGTTTTCCCTCCAGCTAACACAAACAAAGGACATTCCCCACACACATATATAACATCACAAAACTAAAGGGTAAGCTGACAAAAGCAAGGAGGAGAGCTGACAAGCAAAGCCAAGATGCAGCTACTCAACAGGGCCTGCAGAAGGCCAGTTTTTAATTAAAAGCTTTATCTGAAATAGCAAACTATGAGTTTCCCAAGCCCAAAGTGCTCCTAGTGCATCACTCATGGAGGAATAAAGCACCTCACGCCGTGGGGAAGCCTCAGCCAGGTGTGTCTGTGGATGTAAGCACATGTCTGGGATGCTGAAGAGGAAAGATGCAGGAAAGGTGGGGGATTCCCTGGATAACAGCACTGCCACTGTGCTCACACCAACAGGCATAAATGGAGCCAAAAGGTAATTGTTTCATTGCTGGGTTTGCTCATTTTCTGTCCAAACCATGATGCTACCAGCTCCAGCCCTGTGTGGAAACTAATGGATTTCTATCCCCTCCCTCTGCCTCTTTTGCAGCCAATCCTGCACTCCTCACACACTTGTTGCTCTTCCCAAAGCCCACCAGCATTCCATACAGCTCATCCACACTGCCAGCCAGGGCTGCCCCTGCCCACGGCAGGGGTTTGGAACAAGATGACATTTAAGGTCCTTTCCAACCCAGACCGTCTCTCTGCAGAAAAAAAAGATAAAATTCAGAGATGGGCCATGAAGTTGATAAGAGGATTGTGTGTTAGGAACTGCAGTGATAGGACAAGGGGTAATGGGTTCAAACTGAAGAAGGAAAAGTCTAGGCTGGATGTGAGAAAAAAGTTTTCCCCATGAGGGTGGTGAGACACTGGCACAGGTCGCCCAGGGAGGCTGTGGCTGCCCCAACCCTGGTGTTCAAGGCCAGGTTGAATGAGCCTTGAGCAACCTGATCTACTGAGGAGCTGTCCCTGCCCAGGGCAAGGTTGGGACTAGATGATCTGTAAGGTCCATTCCAACCCTTAAATTCTATGATTCTTTGATTCAAACCAGTTTGTGATTCTATTCTGTTGCTCATACCTCGCAGAGCCACACACGACAGTCATTACAATACTAACCCAAAGCCAGGCTAATTTTGGAATATCCTACAATTTTGTGCCAACCTCCTCAGCACAGAAGCTCCTCTTTTTCCAAAGTGAATAGATTGCTTGAAAAATAAAAGATAGGCAACATCGATTACATATCTTATATTTAGCAACAGAGAATCCATCTGCATTATTCCTGGTCTCATTAAAGACTTGGCTCCTTGTAAATATTATGCCTGCAATCCACACGTTCTCCCTCCTCGCTGTGCTTCAGGGGTCTATTTAAGTAATAATTGGTATGTGTTGTTGCAGAGAAATAGTGGCTGAGTGTTTGACAACACCACACAAGTTAATGTGTGCTGGAGCAACCACGGCCGACCTGGTGTGAAAATCGATTCAGCCAAGGTTCCTACCACAGCCCCACACAGAACTCACAGCCACAGCACCCTGCACTCCTCCACACCTGGGTCCAAAATTCCCCGTGGGATTGGGTCAACCACAGTGGCAAAGGGCCTTCCTCATCTTGTGCTGCTCTGATAGTTGTGGGAATTAAGGAGAGGACCTGGGCAAAGCAGAGCCCAAAATTCAACAGCCAGGCAGATTTCTTCACACACATAAAACTCATTTCCATCAAGATGGGTGGACAGGAGCCCAGGA
>NW_008673517.1:0-4322 GCF_000695815.1 Acanthisitta chloris | reverse complement strand
GGATAACTGGTTTTTATTGGCTCAAAGGATACATGAAATTGCTGCCAGGTAAGGCTGAAGGAGAAAGTCATTAATAATTAAAATCTACAACTGATGTGTTCAAGTAACTCAGGTTTTATTTGCATTTTACAATAAAGTCCCAGAACAGATGGGACTTTACAGCTGCCTATCATGATGCCTACCTTGATCCACCCAGCCCACTATGTATTTGAAAAACAAGGCTAATTATCCAAAACAATCCCACCATGTATGAGCACACAGCCCCTGCCAGCTGTGGAGCAGGAGGACCCTGAGAGGAGATGGCATCCTGGGGGCAAAACCACAGAGCAGGGCTGAGCATCCAGAATCCCCCACAGCATGCTCTGCTCCTGGCTGGGGTTTCAGGGTGGGCTAAAAAAAAAAAATATACCTATGAAAATCCCCAAAGTTGGCAACTCCTCCAAGCAGCAGCACTGAGGACCTCTGTGAGGGGCTGATGGGTCCATCAAAGTTGGTGCCAACAATGCCAAGCCCTCCCCACATCTGCCACAGGGGCCTGATGGTGGCTATACACCCAGTTCTCAGGAGCTACACTTATCTCCCTGTTGGACAACACATGTGGAACACCCAGAAACACAAAACCAACGGGAATGGAGGCAGATGAGTATCACTACGAGGCAGTCTGCAGTACCACAGCTTTGATGTCTGGGGGGAAACACTACCCTTGCTCCTCATCTCACTCCTCCCCACGCACTGCACAACTGCAGACCTCAGACCAACCAAAGCAAACTCCATCCCACCAGCACTGACCTCCAGAGTATGCACATGCAAACCTCTCCATCAGGCCACTCTGCTTCCACCATATGTTTTCCCTCTCCAACTATTCTAGTTATATTTATTTTGAATAATCCCATGGATGTTCCCAATAATATAAAACTAATCAATCACAGCACATCCCTGGGAGTGTTCCAGGCCAGGCTGGATGGGGCTTAGAGCATCCCGGCCTAGTGGAAGGTGTCCCTGCCCATGACAGGGGCATTAAAACAAGATGAGCTCTCAGGTGCTTTCCAATCCAAACCATTTTATAACTTTATGATGACTCAATGAAACCACTGCAGAGCAAAAAATCCCCATGAGCTTTGCCAGCAGGATCACCATGACCTTCCCACACAGCACTACTGTGCTAGTCCTCACCAGACCAAGTACATCAAATCCACCCAATCAAAGCCAACCCCAATGCCCTGCCAGCATTACCACCTCAGAGAGGAGAAACAAAAACTAATTAAAAAGCTCCAGATGTTAATTCTGGTTCTTAAGAAATCATCAGGGCTCACAGTGCAAGATGAGGAAGAGCAAACTCATAAAGCATCACTGGTTGCTGTAGAACTGAATAAATAACAACTGATTCTTCTGTGCTTCATTACCAGAACTCCTGCTGACTTCACACAAAGTGTTAGGTGGTGCCTCCCTGGTAGTCTGTAAATGCCAAAGATCCCTGTGTCCTCAGCATGATGGGACTGAGCAGGAGAAGATTCATGGCATGATGAGGAGATTTGGTTTCCGTTCCCTTGCTGGGGCAAAAGATAGTCACAGTTATTTTTCATCCTTTCACCTAAATCTTATTTTCTTTGGCAAATGAGAAGGAGGGAAAAACTGAACCACAGGACCATGGCAGAAGAAATGAGAGCTGGCCAAGGCACACCTGAACATAACAAACTGCATTTTGAAATCACATCTTTCAGCATCATGTAAAGTGGTACAGAAAACACCAATTCATGGCTAAAACAATTGTGCTATCCCAGGCAAGAGCAAAACCAGCAGTGACCGACCAAACTCTCCTCGCCCAAGTTTCAGTGCTCCCTGAAGAGAGACCCCAACAACTGCACTGCACCTCCCAAACGAGGTCCTTTAATCACCTGTGAGCCCTTAATCTAATTTCCCTTAACACCTGGGGCCAGGGGGCTGAAAAACCCCAATTCCTAGGGCAGGTGTAAGTAATCAGCCCAGACTGAAGAGCTGCTCTCCAGCAGCTCCACCCTCCACTTCTTTCACTTACTACGACTAGGATATAAAGCTAAGACAGGAATACTCACTAGTTCTGATGTGAGGAGTAAATGTGACACCCATCAGGTTTTATGAGACAGCATCATCCACCAGATCCTAACAAAAAACTTGTAAATTGCCAGTGCTGTGCTCTGAGAGGCTTTTCCATTTCTTTCGCATAAACACAAAGCTGCTTTCAATTCCCACAGCTAGTAAACAGCCCCCAAAAAACAGGGAAAATTAGCCTACCTTTTCCAAATGGCTGGGCAAACCCAGACTCGGGGTTTTTTTCATTAGACTATTACATTCCTGCCAGAGTCAGCTGAACTGAAGAAGTTTTATTTGAACTGCGGCCAGCCCGATGGATAAATCAACTTTCCTGGCCAAAAAGAGAGGCTGGAAGGACTGGCTGGAAGTATGCTGCTTCCAGCTCGTGCTTGGGACCTCATACTTTGAGACTGATGTTTTTCCTGATACGAGGAATATTATCACCAGACCCCAGTGACAAGCCTCTGCGCTGAAATACCAACGTTAAAGATGAGACTGTGCCACAATTCCTGCCATGGGGAAATTCCTTTGAATGCTTCCCATCCAGGAAAAGCAGGAGTGGAAAAGGGCAGTGCTCTGCCTTGGAAGAGCAGAGGGGATGAGAGGGAGCTGTCAGCACAGCAGCTCCACGGGGCACCACGCTCCAGCCACCCTGGCAGCCAAGCCCCAAGACCCACGTGGGCTGGGAGAGGAAGGAAACTACCTTAAAAAGAGCTGACAGCAAGAAAACCTCAGCTAGGATTTGTACACTGTAAAGTTGACAATAAAACTCTGGACCAAGGAAGCATCTCAATTCTAGGGGGGGAAAAAAAACCCGAAAAAGTCAAATGACCTGCAGCCAAACACAGGAGTGACTGAACTACCTTGTTTTCTGTTGAGCTTTAGAAGCATTTGGTTATGACTTTTAAAGGGAAGGACACTTTTATTGTCGGTGAGTGGAAGAGGTTGGGGGAAGCACCAGCCCCCAGATGCGCCGGGTCTGCAGGGATGAAAGCCAACCTCTGTCCCCGCTAATGGCTAACAGGTGGGTTTCACAAACGCCTCCAAAAATAAAAAACTCCCTGCTAAAAATACCTCCCTGCGTTTTCAGCGCCAGATTTTCCAGAAAAATACTGAGGATAGCTGACGTTTCCCAAACAATCGCTGTTCTAGGAACTCGGGGCTGCCCCTGCAGCACAAAGTTTTGCCGAGGCAAAGAACACAAATCCTTGTTTAAGATCCGAGCCCTGTGGACAAACCCATTCCCTGGGCCAGCTCCAGATCGGGAGCACATATCAGCTTTATGGGAATAACAGATTACAGAGCACACCGCCACAAATAAATTATTTTTTTTTTCCACTACAGGATGTATAATTGAAATGTCTGAGACGCAACAATCACCTCGGAATTCATAAATACCTCATAGTATTCCGAACACACTCTGCTATAATGAGACCGTCTTCAATTTTCCTCGGTAAAGAGACCTTTAAGGAATGCTAAAGCAGGTCGGCGCCCTTATGCACTGATGGAAACAGGAACAAAAGCATTTTGTCACCAGGCATCTCGTCTATCATTATTTTCCTCACTCTGCTTAAACAAATTGAAAAGTACGTGCCTTTTTTCTTCCCTCCTCCCTAAATATCTGCAATAACTGCAATTCCATCCCGCTGGAAAGGCACCATCTGTACGGAAACAACGGACCATTATACCGAACCGTCACCGGCGATCCGGTTTTTTTTCTCCCCCTGCTTCGCTAATGTTTTTTAAAACACAGGATTAAAATGTCATCCCATCCCTCCCATTCCGGGGAGCTGTGTGTATTCCTCTCCTCTGGTCACGGTATACTTAATCAAGTGTGAATGATTAAAGTACTTCAATTAGAGCCACGTACATTCATTGCAGGCAATTCAAAGGCAAGCGCAGAAGTGGAGCTGAAAGAAGAAATTACTTCTACTACTTTGAGATCTCCATCTCCTACTTTCCTCCTCCCCAGCACAGCCACAGCCCTGGGACCCGGCAAAGTACCAGCGCTAAGCTGCAGGCAGGATTTACCTTGGGGGCACGTCCCTCGGCAGGACAAAAGGCCATTCTTTCCCTCCAGTAAGTCCTGCAAGTTTGGGGGGTGTGTGCGCGATGTTTTTGGGGGGGGTGTGAAAAGAACAATCTGGGCACATCAATCCACGCACCCCCCACGATTTCCCTTCCTAGGGATGGCAGGGAAGGGTTCCCGATGTCCAGGTCGGGGGTGGAAATACAGAATAACTAAGCAGTGG
>NW_008673516.1:18332-20090 GCF_000695815.1 Acanthisitta chloris | reverse complement strand
TGGGGGTTGGGCAGTGCCAAGTGTCCCCAGGGCATGGTTTGTGAGGTTGGTGCTGCTATAGGAAAGCCAAATGGAATATTCTTGCTGGAAAGGTAGGTTGTTTGGGGAGGGAAAATTATCCCTCACTGGGAGACTCTCAGGTCCTTTACTGGGAGATTTTCAGGTTGGAGTCACAAAGGTCTGGTCATTGCCCTACTAATGGTTTTGTTTATCTCTTGGAGTAAGACTTGAGGTAACAGTTGATCTGGAGACTTGCAGAGCAAGTGTGTTCTTGTCTATGATGAAGTAGAAGATCAACATGCAGAAACAGATGAAAGATAAACCAGGTGTTTTTCTTTAAAAAAACCCTTTCTTTGGCACCTGATCTACTTTTCCAGGTACCTGATTTGGTTGTACACGGTCAACTTGAGGGACTGATTTGTGAGGCACAGGCTCCTCTTGCCATGGTGGTTCCCAGGTGGGGTGTGAGGAGCAGGAAATGAGTTGTCTTGGATGTATGACCCAAGCCTGAGGGCAGTGTTTGCCTTGGAGTGCCACTAAAGCAGTGCAGGTGGGAGATGACTGTGTGCCAGACTGGAGACCAGACCTGGAAGTTTGGGCCCAAGCAGTGAAGTGGCAGAGGTGGTATTTGGCAAAAAATCATACACTCTGTAGCTGATGGTGTGAGTGACCTCTGAGCAACCTGCTCTGGTAGAAGGTGTCCCCTGCCCTTGGCAGAGGGATGGAGTAGAGGTACTTTAAAGGTCTCTTCCCACCCAAACTATACTACTGCATGGAACAGGGAGTTGGGCTTGATCCTGGCAGGTCCTTTCTGGCTTGAGATCTTTGATTACAGCTTCAAAGGAAGCAAAGCGGTGTGGTGACCTGAGGTGTGGCTGTCCCCTGTGAACAGAGCCTCACTCATGTGGCTGCTCATGTGTCCTCAGTGTTGGCAGGGAGCAGTAACACCATGTGATTGAGGAGCTGGGCTGGCTCTGGCATATGGTCCTGGACAGTTTGGTGTGAGCTGAGGCTGTCAGTGCTGGCTGAAGCTGTTGAGCATTCCCGGCGTTACCACTAAATGTGCCTCAGTGTTGGATCTTCACCCATCAGGTGTTGCTACAGGGCCATCCCAGAGCTGAGGGAGCTGTTCTGGCACATGCCTGCCTGGGTGGAGGGAAGGGACATCAGATACAGGACTGGTTTCACTACAGGTTGAATTGGCACATGCCTGGTTGGGATTTGTGCTCAGACTGCAGAATTTCTGTGCTGGGTAGAGGACAGGGACTAGGCTTTCTCTAAAGCAAGTGCCTGAAGGTACGTGGTAGTCACAGGGCAGTGATGCAGAGCATGAGGGAAGTGTGTCAGCACCTGATGTCCATTGCTGCTCACCTGCTTTTTTGTACATCAGTTCCTTTTCACAGCGCACCCCAAGTCCCAGTGTGGAAATACCATCCCAAAACACAACTTGGAGCTTAATTTCTGGTGACAGCATGAGCAGGGCTGTGTGGCAGAGCTGCTGTGGAGCCTCCTCACACATGGCTTTATTGGGAGCTGCAGGTCAAACCCTGCCAGCTCTGACACCCCAGCTGAGAGGTGGGTGGACAGGAGGTGTCCATCACCTGCACTGGACCATGGTGGGGCAGCCCCTGTGCTGTGTTTCAGTGAGTACATGCTCCTCTCAAGTGAGAGGCTCCATCCTGTGTGTTTCCTGGCACATCTGGGAATCATTTCCCTTCCAGCACAATTCCTACTGTGACTGTGGTGAGCTCATGCCAA